>NC_069500.1:195958715-196258715 GCF_027579735.1 Bombina bombina | reverse complement strand
TGTTTTTGTCTCTTATGGAGGGTAGTACTCATAGGCATGGGACAGGAGTTTTAAGTAGTCCTGTCAGTCTCTCAGTGAGGGCTTAGATGAAAGTTAGAGTCCGGAGATGCAGGGAGTTTCTTTCTGTGAAATCATCCCGACTCATATTAACAGCTCCTCAAGCAATCAGCGTTGTCGAACTTCGCTTCGCTAACTGCTTTCTTCTCTCAAGTTCATGGCGGAGGCGATGCTACTATCAGTCATACTTGTAGGGCTGTGTTCCTGTTCCACGGCGTAGATTCCGGTAACATCGTTTCATTTTACTTTATTTGCAATGTATTGTAATGTGAATGTTTCCCGAGAGGCTACCACCTTGCGGGTCTAACTTATACATAAGGGTCTCAGTGAGTCTCTCTTAGTATCTTGGAATCGAGGGTTAATATCTCCTGAGGGGGTTATTGAACAGGGGGGTATATAATCATGTTTGTTATGTGATTCAACCTGCTTATGTGCAATGTTTACTGGGCTCGTGGTTGTAACTTGAGGCCTTTTGGAAGTGACGCTGCCTTTTGGTTGGGCGCGCTGGTTTTGGACTGTACGGTTCACCTTGTGTTCGGGCGTGGCGACATTACGTTTTTCCATTTCCGCATTCCCGACCGCGTGGCGAATAAAAGATTTGTAGTCCGCAGGGGTCTGGTTATAGGAGGTGGTGAGTGCCCCATCCATTGGGGGTGTCAGGTGCCGTTTTTACTACTTTAGTCCATATTTAAATATCCTCTATCCAGTTATGGAGGATTCTGATGCTGAGACTATTTTGATTTAAGATTCAGATTCTGTGTCCGGTGATGAATCCGGAGTGGCCTGTCAACCACTTTTGTTCCGTATGCCATTTCAGAGTGCCTGGTTCCTTGGGCTCGGGAATCAAGGTACTGCTGAGCCATCCGCCTCTGGGGGTCCTGTCCTCCGAGAGGCGAGTTCCCTACCAAATCATACTTCTGCATATGCGGGTAACCCAGTTTATGGCTCCTCCATGCGGGGTGGCGTGTTTCCCCCGGAGGTTGCAGCACGTTTTCGCTTCCACATAATGTTTGAGATTGTTCGTCTGCGGAGTCCAGACTTTAATTTGAGAATGTGCTCGTGCCCTATTGTCCCGGGCCTTTCAACTTGGGGAGGGCCTCCACAGTTCCCCGCAGGGGTATATGTCCCTGAGTGTTGTGCCTTCCATTACAGGATTGCGTGCCTTCGCATGTTGCTCAGACATGTTTTTCAGTTATTGAATGACCCTATCGTACCAGATACAGGGATTTTCAGTCTGATTTGAATGGTGCACCTCATTAGACATGTGGGGATGAAGTAAGCTCCTGATTGTCATTTGTTTGAGATCTTTTCCAGTTTTGTGAGCTAGGGCTCCGTTTTGCTGGACCTGCGGGTAGGACTGTGTCTTTTTGGGTGTTAACCTCCGGGTTGCCTTATATTTTATTTATATCCGATGGGATGTCTTTTATTTGTTTTTGTTTCCTTCGGGAATCTTCTGGGATTGATACTCTTTATTACTTCTTCGGAAGTTGTTGGACATGTTAGTCCTCTGTTACAAATGTCTGTTTTCTGTTTTTCCCCCTACGAGGTAGAATGTACGCAGCTTGCCGGTTGGAACCCTAGGTGCAGGCTGGTCCTGCCGGGCTCGTTTGGTCTTGCGGCTGTTCAGACACGTGGCGCTGTTCTGCTCGGCTGGTTTGGTAGAAGCGCAGAGTGCTCAGGTTATCATTGTTTGTTTTCATGTTAAGCTAAGCATTCAAGAGGACCTGTGGGTCCGTGAGGTGGGAAGGATTGTTTTCAGTCCTTATAGCCTTCAATCATAAGTGACCGGGCAGGGGAGTTTTTCCGCTGTGTCACTCTATCTGACAACTTAGAGTTTCCTCCCCCATGGGGTGGAGGGTGGGAGGGCTTAATGCCCCTTACCGCTATTGAGCGGTTTGGCCTTCATTTCTAGGCATCTGGATTTGTCCTTTTGAGCTTGATCCAACAGCTTGTAAGGGATAGCTGTCTAGCATGCAGAAGGTTTGCAGTTTGAAACCTGTTGCAGCTCTTAACACCTTGCAGGTGTACGCGTAAGCTGTTTCTAGTGTATCTAGATGCAGCTCTTACTCTTGACTGAGTTATACGAGGCCTTTTGGGTCTTCTTCCATTGCCTCCGGGTCAGTGGATCTCCTTTTAGGGATCTGTGTTTCCGGGTGATGGTTGTTCCCTGTGGGGATTTTCATTTAGCTCGGGGTTCTCTGGAGTTGGGTAGGCTTTGTGCCTTCTCTTCCTTGTGTCCTCTGCTTGTGCAGAGGTGTTAGGGAGACTAGTCCTGTTAGTAGGATTTTTTGACCTCGAGGTATCCCTTGGTCGTCCTGAGGCTCTGAGAAGTATCTTCATAGCACTTCTAGCCTTGCTCCTTGGAGGGTTTTGACTTTAGCTAGGGGTGGTCCCTTCCTTTGGTCGGGGTTTTTGAGTTCTCTCGCTTTCTGGATTTTCTGGAAATGCATCCATACCCTTGTGTTTGGTTTTTTGGCTAGTTGGGGTGTTTAGTTCTAGGGTAAGGTTTGCCTGGATTATTGGGTACCCGGACCTGTTTTTCTCCCTGAGACTTCCGGTTGCTGAAGCTTTGCTTGGCCTTTCTACTGACCCAGTCTGGGTGGTTTTGGAATCTTGGATCTCAGGGCTGGTCAGGGGGTTCCACGATAGTGGAAACTGGGGCTATGTCCTTGATCCATCTACCTAACCTGGTGATGGTTGGCCATTATTTTGGAGTATTTTTTACTCTGCCACAGAGTTACCCTTGTCCTCTGGTGGTTAGCCATGTGGCTTGAGCCTTAAGAGTGGTTGGTTCATACCCAGCTGCTGGCGTTGGATGTCCAATTTCTGGTGCGCCTTAGGGTTGCATTCCCCTGGTTAGCTTGCAAGTGTTCCCGTGGATTCCCTGCTCTGCAGGCAAATGGGTTGGCTGTGCCTCTGCTTGGCAAGCTACTCGTAGGGTGGTCCATTTCTAGGACATCCGTGTTGGGAATTTCTCTTCCCATTAGCCGGTGCCTTCAGGCCTTGAGGACAGTTGTTGCTCTTCCGGCATCATCCCTTTTCTTTAGGGGATATTCTCCTCCCTATGGAGATAGAGTCCTTGCTTAGGGCTTCCCATGGATGGGAGGCAGAAAGGTGGGATTGGTTCCCCGGGGGTCTTGTTGGCTCCAAGCAGATTTGTTGGGCCTTTATTTTGATAGATCCTTTGGTCTATGGCCTTGTTGTCTGTTTTCAGAGTTGGGTTGTACTTGTACTCTGTGGGGATGGCTGTGCTATCCTTACGCTCGTTTCTGTACCTGTTTCGGGATTCTTTGTTCCCCTGTTTTGGATTCCTGAGGCTGGGTTGGTCCAGCTGGCTGTGGGTCTGCAGGTCAGGATGGCCGAGCGGTCTATGGAGCTGTGTTCGGTCACAGTCTCCTCTGGATGTGTGAGCTTTGTTGAGCCTATCCTTTTAGCTTAGTCTGCTAGGGTATAGATTTTCCTTCAACTGGCTCCATTGATTTCAGAAGAGAGTTTACTCTTCCTTCGGGTTCTGAGGGTATACTCTCCTTCTCGGGGGGGCCTCGATTGAGGTTTGTGTTCCCCTTTTTAGGGTCCTGTGTGCTGGTCTGGTGACTTAGGTTGCCTGGAGCGTGCCCTCTGTCTGGGGGTTGCTTTTGCGGTCTGTTTCTTACTTGACTGCTTCTTCTTCCTCGCAAGTATCCTCTCTGTCGTCCTGTTATGGACTCTGTGTTTTCAAACTTGGGTTCTCCTGGGTGCATTACACACTTTTTCATGGTTGAATGCCTTACTATTTTGCCATTCTTGACACTGGGAGGACTTTGCCTTTTCAGTTGCAATCCGTACTTGCAGGATGTTGAGACGTCTGTTCTGTCTCTGTGCCCGGTCTTATTCCGGGTTTCGCTTGGTATAGGCGTGGCCTCCTTTCCTTGTTTGGGCCCCTTTGGGCCTCTGTGAGCTGAACTCACTCGTGGAGTTGTTCTTTTTTGTATTAGAGGACCTTTCGGTTTCCTTGGTTCTCCCTTGCTTTGTTCCCTTGGGGGTTTCGGCTGGTGTCTCCTTCATTTGTGGAGATTGGAGGACTGTTTGTGGGGCGACGGTGTCTCCTGGAGGACTGTTGGCTCAGTCGAGTCCGTTTGCGATCTCTAGTTTGACTTCTGTACTAACTGAGAGTCGGTGTCATTGGGGCTTTTTCCTTTTCAAATTTTCTCGGCTTTAGACGAAGCTGTGTTTTTTCTCGGTTAGAGGTTCAGGCTTGGTGCCCTCAGTATGGGCCTCCTATGTACCTTCCCGTCTTGGCATTTAGTGTCCTCAATAGCTTGGGTATTGTTTTCCCAAAAGTAATGAATGCAGCAGTGGACTCTTTCCATTTAAGAAGAAAACCATAACTTATGCTTACCTGATAATTTCCTTTTCTTCTGATGGAAAGAGTCCACTGCTCCCCACCCATAATTTTATGTGGGGCGCCCTTATATTCTTCTGGCACCTTTCACCCTGATATTTCTTCTACTGTTCCTTATTCCTCGGCAGAATGACTGGTGGATGAGGGGAGTGGGAGGAGTATTTAAGCCTTTGGCTGGGTTGTCTTTGCTTCCTCCTGGTGGCCAGGTTCTTATTTCCCAAAAGTAATGAATGCAGCTGTGGACTCTTTCCATCAGAAGAAAAGGAAATTATCAGGTAAGCATAATTTATGTTTTTTTAATTATAGCTGTAGTGCTTTATTGTTCAGTAATTTCTTAAAAAGGATATAAAGCAGCAATAATAATAAAACTCTGTAATGTGACACATAGTTGACTTCATAGTTTCAAAACACTGAACATGGCTCGGTAGCCAATCATGAACAAATTATATGTATAGCAAATTATCAATTGCTTGTGTCCTGGTCCAACATACAGTTCTTTTCAGCATATAGTGCAATAAGAAAAGGTTATAACACAATAGAGCTCTTTCTTATTGCAGTTTTATGTCCATTTTATGAGATCCTCTTGGTGAAGTTGGACACCTTGAGAACAAAAGAAAATCAAAACAAAAATACACAATCTCTAATTTAAAACAAAATATATATTTCAAGAATCTGTTCCTACTCTTAGATGGTGTGGTCAACAGTGGTCGATCACTTCTTCAGGCTCTATCATTATCTAAATCAGTATCTCTTCTTCACCCTCGTAGTAAGTACCAGTGTTGTGCAATGGAGAAGATTGGGTGCTTGGGTCTCTGCAAACATTGGGAGGAATTTATCAAGGCATAGTAATGTCAGTAATTTATAAGTATTGAAAGCAACTCAAATTGATTATTTTACAAAGTGGGTCTTCATTATTAACAACAACTTTTTTTTTTATATATTGTTACTTTTTCCATCCATTACGTAAATTGATGAATGAAAATTAAACTCTAATTTATACCCACACTTTTTTTTATTTTATAATTGTATTCTCAAGTCATAAAAATGGAAATACTAATAAAATAATTGTGAAATTACCCGTGATTAATTCCCCCAATGTTTCTTTGGAAATGGTGGCAGTTTTTTTTTTAATTTTAATAAAATCTTTTAAAATCTCTTTAATGTGTATGCTTAACAAACAGATGCTGACATTGTTATTTATAAGGTTCACGGCTTTACGCCTACACATTGAAGGGTTTGTATTACTCGATATATGATATGCATTTTTGAGCCATAGAATGTTAAAAAAAACCTGCCTGGCATACATCTACCAAGTTGTTTAAACGATGTATACATATATTTAAAATGTATATGTGTTCCCTCATGTTCTATCTTGACTGAACATGAATGAACCCATGACTTATGTCATATTAAGCTCCGCCTTTTTCTGGAGTTGGAATTTCAAAAGACTTGGCTCTTCCTTGCATAGTGTCACCTTTCTCTTATTGCACTTCAACTTTTTACATTTTCTTACTACATTCTCTTGCTCCTGTGCTAGTTTAATGGAAAGACAAATTCATGTCATCTGAAGATTCTCTTTCCTGGTAACTTTTAATTTAAATTACAAATTCAGTCTCTGTACTTCATCAAAAAAAATTTTTTAGTTTAACTTCAAAGGACAAGAACAAAATCTCTATTTGGCTCAACCTTTCATGTTTGCTATAATAAAATATGCTTTTTTTCCTCCACAATACTTTCTTGACCCTGCCTCCCTATCTCTTTCCTCCAATTGTCTCTTAATTGTTTGAGATAAAAGTCTGTAAGTATATCCTTTGCTTTCTTCTCTCTAACTCTTTTGTACAATCTGGTTTCCGGACTCTAGTTTCTAAAGAAACTACCATAACTAGCACAGCTAAATCTAAAATACATTTCTCATTCATTCAACTTTCTAGACTTCTCAGCTGCCTTTGATACTTTTGATCACCCTTTTGTTATAGAAATACTTCCATCTGTTGGCTTCATTATATTAGCTTTTTTAAAATGATTTTTTATTTTAGATAATTTTCAAACGTATACAAACATAAATAATATTACAAGTACCAAGAGCAGTCTATAGAGATTATCTGAATTTTAAATAGCAGTAGTTGGAGATTTTCCTGCCTTACACAAAGACTACCTCTGAAACCTAAATCTATGTTGGGTTCAGCTTAGGATAATGGATGTAAAAACGAATTCTTGATTAAAGCAACATCTGATTAATTTCCCAACGGATGTTCCCCATAGTAAGGCAAGCATAGTATTAATTGTAATAGCCCACTCTGCTATTCTTATAATACTTTCTGGTACTCCTCTCATACTAAAGTGCAAGACACATAATGGTAACATTAAAAAGCTGACATAAATAAAAATTTAATATAACCTAACATATAGTAAATCAACAAAAAATAAATGTTTATTTATACAAGGCTTTGTATTATCTTCTTGATAGCGTGATTTTTTTAATGATAATATCCTTTATGGTTCTTCCTTTCTGGTACTATCCCACCTCTAATTGTTTTGTTAATGTGTGAGGAAAGTTTATTAAGCTGCATTCTCATCTTTTACAAGCCTGCAACCACAAAAACGGGATAATATTGAGAAATTAAAGGATTGCTTTGAATCCACCAATTGGAGTATTTTTGGTAATAGCAATGATAATTTTGCTGATACAGTCACCTCTTATTTTGTAAAGGAGTATATATTCAAACAAAGTCTTCACTTAAATTAAAGCTTATAGGAATGGCGATGAAGAAGTATAAATATTCATTCAAAAAAGCAGTTAAAGGGATAGGTAAGTCAAAATTAAACTTTCATGATTCAGATAGACCATGTAACGATACTTTTAAATTCACTTCTATTTTCAAATGTCCTATGTTCTCTTGGTATCCTTGTTAAAAAGAATATGCACATATACTACACCAGTGGAAGCTAGCTGCTGATTGGTGCCTGCACACATTTGCTTCTTATGATTGGCTAACTAGATGTGTTCTTTGGTGCCTGCACACATTTGCTTCTTATGATTGGCTAACTAGATGTGTTCATCTAGCTGCCAATAGTGCAATGCTGTTCCTTCAGCAAATGATAACAAGAGAATGAAGCAAATTTGATATTAGACGTAAATTGGAAAGCTGTTTAAAATTGTATGTTCTATCCAAATCGTGAAAAAAAAATGTTGGTTTCCTGCCCCTTTAAGGCTGCTAAAACCAATTTAAAGGTAAACATGAACAATTTTTTTGCTGCAAGTGACAGTACTACGGTCTGTAAAGGTCTCCAATATATTACAAACTATAAAGCAAAATCCTCAGCTATTATAACGGATGCTTTATTACTTAACCAATTAAACAACTTCTACTCTACATTTGACAAGCACAAAACTTCTGTAATTATCTCTGATTAAAAATCTGAAGAGTTAATATTTTCCTGCCACCGAACAAAACTCTATTTTTAAAAGACAGAAGCCTAAGAAAGCACCAGGCCCTTAGAATATTTCTCCTCCTACATTGGAACATTGTGCTGAACAACTATTTTTGCTGATCTTTTCAACCAGTCCTTAATACAATGTGTCGTACCAGCCTGTTTTAATTCTTTAATTATTATTCTGGTTCTGAAGAAAAAAGAGATTTTGAGCATGAATGATTACAGGGCTGTTGCTCTTCCATCTGTTATTATGAAATGCTTTGAAAGAATTGTGCTGTTCCTTCTAAAAGCCTTGACTGACGTCCTTGAAGATCCCCTACAGTTCACAAACCGGTCTAATAGATTTGTAGAGGATGCAATTAATCTATTTTTATATTATATCATTTGGATAATCTTCGAACCTGTGTCCAAGTGTTATTTGTGGATTTCAGTTCTGCTTTTAATTCTATTGTTCCTGATTTACTTTTTGTTAAAGTGATGGTAAACAAAGTGTTTTTACTCTGAAAGTCAATGCAAAAAATATAGTATTATTATTTTTTTCATTTCATACCTTCTATGTCTATATATCAATCTTCATATTAGGTATTCCCTTGCGCCTTCATCTGGCCCCGCTCCCTAGAGTATTTAGTCGTACTAGTTCCTTGGTACAACGATTCAACGTGATTTGAAATGGGACGTTAAATATTTTTACTATAATTAAAAAGTCTCATCAATGGTTTTACTTCTTAAGGCAACTGAAAAAATGTGGCCTATTTTGAAAACTGTTAACTTGTTTTTATTCAGCCATCATCGAATCAGTTTTATCATCTTCTATTTTAACCTGGTATAGCTCTGCTATATTAATGGAGAAACTACATCGAATTGTGAGATCTGCATAAAAAATTTGGGTGTCAACTCATTTCTTTTACTTTTCAAGTATGAATAATAGTCTGTGACATTTTATCTGATTCATCTCACCCTGGCCATTGCTTTTTTTTTATATCTTTTTACTGTACGCCAAGGTTGAGAGTTTTACAAATCATTTTCTGAAGTTTTTCTTCTCCATGCTATTAAAATGGCAAGCAATAATACTTCTCTTATTTCACTTTTTGGTGTGATAAATTGCACTTTAGTCACTCTTTGTGAAGATTTTTATGCTGCTGATTTGTATTTTTTGTATTTTTTCATTGTCATTGCCTTTTGCACCTTGAAGAATTCCTTGTATAATTTTTTTTATATACATACTTAGCAAATAAATTATTCTATTTTATTCTATATCCTCCTTGCCACCTCAGAAGTGGTGAAATCAATCATTGTGACAGTCGCTTGTTTGGGGTGATTGACATGCCCTGCTCTTGCACATTTGGTTGCATGAGAACAGTGGACATCATTGCACAAGAGAGCTCTTGTGCAATGCTAAATTTTTGCCTTGCGATACTGCATCGCAAGTGGCGACTGCAGACGAACAGGCTCTCTACTTGAAAACTTGTTTGCCTACAATCTTG
The DNA here is from genome assembly GCF_027579735.1 of Bombina bombina. Taxonomy (NCBI): domain Eukaryota; kingdom Metazoa; phylum Chordata; class Amphibia; order Anura; family Bombinatoridae; genus Bombina; species Bombina bombina. The sequence continues at coordinate 196,249,358 of NC_069500.1, read as the reverse complement.
ATACATTTTACTTTGTCTTTCTTTTCATGTGCGTTAGTGCATGATATGATATTGAGTTACGTTTAATGAATGTAACGTATCTGGCAATATATAGTGCGTGTAAATAAGGCAGTGTTTTGAAGCGGTGTTGACATGTGATGGTAAACGATTCATTAGGCAAGTGTTTTACTTACTGCTGTATTATTGTTTATTGATGATATGAAATGTTGGTAGAAGTGTTTTCAGTGCTGTTTTATATTATTTAGTAGAGTAAAGCTCTGCATTTAGCTCAGTGTTGCACCTTGATCTGACTTAATGTCACCACTGATTTAATTTAAGGTACATCATATGTATGTAAGTATTATAATAATATGCGTTAGTGGGATAATGGTAGATTTCCCGATTAAGAATTAGCCATCAAAATGTCTGCCCTCATTAAGTCTGTGGACATTTTAGAATCATCTAACTATAAGGCTTTGGTGAGTCTGTTGTGTTTGATCGTCATTAGTTTATTGCCTATTCAGATGTGTTTTTAGGCAATAACTTTTGAAAAACACTGTTTTGAGTTTATCATGTGTTTATTGATCCTTAATGGCTACATCCGGGTTAAACGTTATCATTATTTGTGGTGTTACTACAGAAGAACAACAGAAATATAATTTTAACAAATCAATCACTCCTAGTGTGACAACTCATGATGTTCTATCTTGGATTAGATTTGCTCATATTTTAGTTTTAAATGTAAACAGCCTTGTCCAATGGGATAAGCCAAGACTTTTGAAGTTCTATCTCTTCAAGTAGGCCAAACATAATATCCCATCACTCATGGATTCCTTCTTATGCTGTCATTTTTTAAATGAAGAAATAAATGTATTAGTAAGTACCGGCTTGTTCTTTCTGATAGCTGTGTGAGTACAATTGTTTTTTTTTCTATTTTATTAAAATGTATACACACAATTTCTGATAATATAAAGGAGCATAAAAAGGGATTTAGGAAAAAAATAGTAATACAAAATGTTTTATTGTTTTGAATTTGATTGCTTACTTGTGTTAAATTCTTACATTTCTCCATTTTGAAGTGATTTTAGCCAATTCAGATTTGATCTGTGAGTATTTCATGTAACTGGAGGACAGTAGAAAGGCAATAGTGCCTTTGTCAATTTAAAACAGAACAACGCCAGAGTGATCTCAAACACAGTGGCATTAATCAGCACATTTAAATCTATGCACTGCACACATGCTACTAACCTGTGTGATTGAAATATTTGCTCTACAAATCACTATTTAAAGTTAAAAACGTACCTAAATTCAGTGATAGTGCATGTCCACGTCTGGAAATAAAAAAGGTGGACAATGATGATGAACTGCACTTGTGCAGGTTGTCCAGTTTTTTTTCTCTTTCAGATGCAGTAGTGTACTTCTATTTATATACTATCACTTTAACTCATACAAGTTTAGTATCTTAAATCATTCTTATATTTGATAAACCATTTTGTGCTCCTTTAAATTATGGCATTATAATAAATGAATAATAAATAATATCATGTTTGAATGCCGGAGTTATTGATGGAAATGCATTTCTGGGCCTTTCAGCATTCTACTACTCCCTGAGGTTTCTATCTCTGATGTGTGATGATGTTATACAATTCACTAATATTTTAAACCTCTTTTTTATAGATATTTTTGATTACAAACGTTTGATGAATTATGGTGACGGTTGTGTGTTTATGTAGAAGGATATGACCCGACTCTAGTATTTAATTTATATTCTTATTTATTTTTATAGAACAAAGAGCTTACAGTCTTCCGGAGCAGTCAAGAGAAAAAAGGTATTGTAAATCATGATTCTAGATTTTTTTTCATTATGAGAATGCTTGGTTATATTTTTTTGTGAATATATAATAATTGGTCATCTATGAACAACAGTACTGAAGACAGAACCTTTTTTGGGAAGCTGTCACTGGTGTTCATGTGAAATAAAGTTTGAGTAGGAATCATCATTTTGGTTTAATTAGAATTAAATATACATCAGCATCCTGATTAGTTGGGTCCCTAAAAATAGAATACCATAATATCATCCCCTTGACTGGCTTGTTAAATTTGCTAGGTTTCTTTGTTTAGTGAAATTCTGTCTACTCTTGCATCCAAGTGCTTGGCGCTTAATTATTTAAATAACAGAGACTCAGAACTCAGAGTTCAATAGGTGGTGTTATTTTTATTTTGCTTGGTCAATAGTTATAAATCTTACGGTTAAATAAATAAACCTGTTGCTTTTTTTTTTTGGACCCACAAAACTATTGTTACCTGGGGGCATAAAAGCAACATATTCTGAGATGCCATCTTTTAAAACTAAAGTTCCAAGTTGCTGGATGTTAAAATGGGTGGAAGAGTATCTTTTTTTTTTTTTTTTTTTTAATAGAAGGTTTGTTGCATGGCAAACATACATAGGTCTTAAAATGACAACATATTAGTATTAAAAGACAATTGTGAGACAAAATGTTATATGAACATTAAACAGTCTTAATACAAGGATCTTAATAAAAAAAGAAGAGATAAAGACTAAGAGCATACATAAATTAGCTGCCCAATGTACTATATACCTTAGGAGTGATACAAGAGGCCATTTTTGGACCTCACCTATGAAAGTTCAGAAGTTAGAGGTATTACCAGCTAAAAAGATCACTTTTGGATCTTAATGACAAACCTTTCTTTATCTTTATATTAAGAGCTATAAAACATGCTTGAGTAAATACTTTTTAACGTATAGCTATGAACAAACAAATAACAACTTCCTTAAAACAAATAAGGTATTTAGAGTATAACAAATATACATAATGCAATGTAATATATATTATGATATGCACCTCCTTTAATGATAACTAGAATCTGAAATGAAATATTGAAACTAGCATCTCAATAGAGACGACCAAGAGCAGTGTTAAGAATGTATGTTTAGGTGCAAGGCAATGGTGATCAGTCCTGCTGATCTAGATGGGCCTGCAGATTTATTTCTTTGATATTATGTAGGAGTGGAAACTTAGGAAGTAGTTGAAAATATTAGCTAAGTTGCGGTATAGACAAGACAAACCGCCTATTGAGTCCCTCTAAAATAAAGGGTACATTATTATGGGGGGGGGGCGGAGGTGGTAATATAAATATATTAAATGGACCGTAGCAAGAATGTTCTATGTATTGGCCTCTATATATTCATGGGTTGCCATAACATCACTGATCTAGAACTAGGGTATTGCGCATGCAAACACTTGGTTTAACTTGTCACATTAAAGAACATTTGTTGATAACCAATGTTAATAAAGATACAGCTCTGCCCATAGTAATGCTGAGAAAAACAAGTAGTACAGTTAAGGGTGATCTGTAGTATAAGTATACATATCAGGATGAGGTGGGATAAAGGGAGCTGCTTATAGAGGAGGGTTGTAGCTAGACTTTGATGGGATACATCAGATTTATGTTTGTAAGATCGTATAAATACGGGAACAGTTATAAATATAATATTGGTAGTATGCCTAAAGCTTTACCATAGAATAAAATTAAAACATTTCTTGTACAAGCTGATTTGCATTTCGGTGTAAAGCTATATTTGGAAAATTTCCACTGAGCCATACTTTTGTAAAATATAGGCGTCACGCCGCCCTGGCCGCAGGCAATAGTGGGCCATGTCTAATAGTTATACCAAGGCTCCAGGGATATATATGAAGGTCAATACTTATCTTTTAAACTAAGAGATAAATAGGGGGATAATATTTTAACTTAACTTTAGTTAATGTGATAGCGTCATATATGCAACATAGCGAGTACAGATAACAGTAAAGGGCATGTAAATATGAGGCATTCATTTTTTTATTTTCTTTTAAATGCTATATGTCAACTTAACTGTTAAGTGTAATGTAAAATATTCTGCCTCTTAATGTAGTCTGGTAAGTGATTAAATCTTTTACTGTCAGGCATAAGTGCCTACCTGAAAATAGAAAGAACACCAAAATATAAGGTATAGCTATTAATTAGGCATTAAAATGAAAATAGGGAGAATGGTTGATCCACAAACTCATAAGTTATAAATGCTCTGCCGTCCAGACACGGGCCCTATATCCAAACAGCAGGCAAAACCATTATATGTGTGGGTGTGTAATTCCACTTAAACTCCCTGAACTACTTAAATAATACTATTAATGCCAATTAAGCTAGAAAGATGTTCCAAGCCAAAAGATTTAAGCTAAAAGGTGATCTAACCTAAAAGATTGACGCTAAAAGAGTTACTGATTTCCCCAGACCATGGATTTTTGCTAAAGAAGAACAAATCTATAATTATCTATATAAATGCTAACAAGAGGTGACAAGAGACATATGCACAGAACATATAACTCAGAGAAAAGGAAACATGTATAGAATCTGACATTCAAAAATAAAAGAGTATTAATGTGGATAACATTTGAAAATTATTGAACATCAGCAAAGTACCATATACTCAACAACCTATGGACCTCCTGTAATGAAAATAAATTGACCTGTACAAGCTTCTTCAAGTCTATAAAATAAGACTGTCATTCCACAATTTTAAGTCAATTTAACATCAACTGTTGCATATAATGTGATAAGCATGTTAAGGGCTAGGGGAAGATATGTACACTTAAAAATCTCCATGCATATATGATGATTGAATAGACTTTTATCTTGATGTGCCTTAAACATAAAAATAGCATCTAACCGATATAGTAGGCAGGTGATATATATAATTATAGGCTAGTCAAGCATGCATCAGGTTAATGACCATCATAAAGATTTGCGTGTATATTATAGCATAAAAGCTTGATTTTGACCAGCAGAAAGTCCGCCATAGACATACAGGCCATATTTAAAGAGTTAAGTACAAAGATGGTATCAGGGCATAGCGCTGATTATTGAGCTTCATCTCACGCCGTTTAACCCACTCCTGTCACAGGATCTGAGTGGAAGAGTCCTTGTTTGGCAAGCGTTATTACACAACTGGCAAGCATTGTAATGAAATTGCCAAGAGTCTCGGGTATGTCTGTGAAAATAGGAGGATGCGCCCGAAGTCTCCAAGAGTCAAGCAGTCCTGCATAACTAATGTCCCAGTGACTAGACATCTGCTCCGCTTTGTGCAGTGCCAACTCCTTCGATCTGTCCACTAAGGTCTCAACTATATACCTCGGCCTCTCCATTTCCATTTCCTGTGCAGGATCCATCGCAATGTGTTCATCAATTTGCACCTCACCTTCATCGAAACCCGGCCTTCCAGCCTCCCCTATAGGAGAAGGGGTCCCGCTCCATGCAAAGTTGTCATGCTGCGCCAGTCTATCTGGGAGCAGATCATCCAGTACCTTCTGAGACATCGCTGGGGGGCCTGTATCAGGTAAGGCTAAAGCCGCTTGCAAAGACTCTGCAAAAGAAAACTGGTACTCCTGCAGCAGCTCCCTAATGTCGTCCAGTAGGTGAGTAACGGGTGCCGTAATGATCCTGGGTGCCATAACGCAGCAGCGCTTCGCAGTTAATAGTACATACAAGAGGTGGCACTGGGGCTCTGTTTTCTATGGAAAGAGGCGTTATAGCATCTCCGTTGTTAATAACTGAGGTCAGAGGCTCTCTTTACTTCCACCTCCGTTATGGATATGGTAGGTCCTTAATGTTAGACAGTTTCTGTTAAGGCCTTACTTCTCTCATAGTTAAAAGATGGCTGCTATCTAAAAGGCCTCAACTCACATCGGCACCATGGCAGGCTGAAATTCTGTAGTCTTCGATAACCCCTTAGCTGCAAAATTCGCATTTGAGGTTTATGAACTATTAGGTACCTGGTGGTTGTTAAATTGACTGAACGGCCAAAAATAGAATTATTAACAATACATAGCCAGAGCTATAACATCTTGCGGCTGTTCAGACTCAGAGCTAGCTCCGCCCCCCACGGAAGAGTATCTTTAACACCATAAAAAATGTTTGTGCAGTTGTAAAAGGAAAAGTAAAGTACAAGATGTCAATGGGAGGTATTTTTTTTATTAAAGGAGCATATTTATTTGTATGGTTGAATAGTGGATAGATTCCTAGGTATATCTTAAGGCCAATATGAGATAAAGGTGTTGAGAAATATATTATAACCCATTTACTTTCTATAGCTTGTTGAGATCTGGACCTCTCTAGCAGGCCAGCTCTATCAGTGTACCCCACAATTAGTTAATATTTAAAGTTCAGCTCTTTCTCCCATCAGAACATCTATTTTAAAGGGGGAGAAAAGCAAAAAAAAAACAAAAAACTTTTTTATTAAATTCCAGATTGCAGGGAAAATGATTACCAATAGCAAAGAGTTCTTTTCTTTCACAGGATGTAAAAAGTAAACGACAATGTACGCTCCAATAAATATGCTGCCATCCTAGAAACTTTTACAATTGCTGGAAAAATTACTTGGGGCCGATTTACCAACCTTCAGGTTCGCCGAAATCAGGAATTAAGATGAAGCGATCTTAAGACCGCTGCTCCTTAACTCGTCCGCCTGCTCTGAGGCTGCAGACATCAATCCGCCCGATCGTGTATGATCGGGTTGATTGACACCCCCTGCTAGTGGCCGAATGGCCGTGAATCTGCAGGGGGCGGCATTGCACAAGCAGTTCATCAGAACTGCTTGTGCAATGTTAAATACCGACAGCGGATGCTGTTGGGATTCAGCGATGTCTGGCGGAAATGATCCGCTACAGCGGATCATGTCCGCAAGACATTAAGTCGTCCCCCAAGCCTTAAAAAAACAAACAAAAAAACCCCAAAACATTCCATCCTGTTTTTCTAGCCATTTATATTCTCTCTTGGAAGCTTGTTGAGGGTTTCTCAGGATACATGGATTTCAGATTTATCACACCCTTTGGTAAACAATATTTTTATCTAAGGGAACTTAATAGATTTGATTTGCAGTAGTTTCCTGTGTTCCGCTTAAGGGAACAGTCTGAAAATGGTGGCTCTTCATTCTTTTTTCTACTTTGGAGTCAATTCCATTTATTAATTTCTCTTGTAAGGTGTATCCAGTCCACGGATCATCCATTACTTGTGGGATATTCTCCTTCCCAACAGGAAGTTGCAAGAGGACACCCACAGCAGAGCTGTTATATAGCTCCTCCCCTAACTGCCATATCCAGTCATTCTCTTGCAACTCTCAACAAAGCTGGAGGTAGTAAGAGGAGAGTGGTGAAATATAGTTAGTTTTTTTCTTCAATCAAAAGTTTGTTATTTGAAATAGTACCGGAGTTGTACTATTTTCTCTCAGGCAGTATTTAGAAGAAGAATCTGCCTGCGTTTTCTATGATCTTAGCAGCTTGTAACTAAGATCCACTGCTGTTCTCACATATGTCTGAGGAGTGAGGTAACTTCAGAGGGAGAATGGCGTGCAGGTTATCCTGCTATAAGGTATGTGCAGTTTTAAGTTTTTCTAGGGACTAGAAAATGCTGCTGATACCGGATTAATGTAAGTTAAGCCTAATTACAGTGATTTAATAGCGACTAGTATCAGGCTTACTATCAGAGATATATACTCTTATAAAATCGCAATATAAAACGTTTGCTGGCATGTTTAATCGTTTTTATATATGCTTTGGTGATAAAACTTATTGGGGCCTAGTTTTTTCCACATGGCTGGCTTGATTTTTGCCTAGAAACAGTTTCCTGAGGCTTTCCACTGTTGTAATATGAGTGGGAGGGGCCTATTTTAGCGCTTTTTTGCGCAGTTAAAATTGTAGACAGAGACATTCAGCTTCCCTCAGCAGTCCCCTGCATGATATAGGACATCTCTGAAGGGCTCTAAAGGCTTCAAAAGTCGTTTATTGAGGAAGGTAGGGCCACAGTTGAGCTGTGGCAGTTGCTGTGACTGTTTAAAAAACGTTTAATTCGTTTTTTTGATCCGTTTTTTGCATTAAGGGGTTAATCGTCCATTTGCAAGTGGGTGCAATGCTCTGCTAACCTATTACATACACTGTAAAAATTTCGTTTGATTTACTGCCTTTTTTCACTGTTTTTCAAATTTTGACAAAATTTGTTTCTCTTAAAGGCACAGTACCGTTTTTTTATGTAGGCTTGTTAACTTGATTTAAAGTGTTTTCCAAGCTTGCTAGTCTCATTGCTAGTCTGTATAAACATGTCTGACATAGAGGAAACTCCTTGTTCATTATGTTTAAAAGCCATGGTGGAACCCCATATGAGAATGTGTACTAAATGTATTGATTTCACTTTAAACAATAAAGATCAGCTTTTGTCTTTAAAAAATTTATCACCAGAGGATTCTGTCGTGGGGGAAGTTATGCCGACTAACTCTCCCCACGTGTCAGACCCTTTGACTCCCGCTCAAGGGACTCACGCTCAAATGGCGCCAAGTACATCAAGGGCGCCCATAGCGATTACTTTACAAGACATGGCGGCAGTCATGGATAATACACTGTCAGCGGTATTAGCCAGGCTGCCTGAATTTAGAGGAAAGCGTGATAGCTCTGGTGTTAGGAAACGTGATACAGAGCATACAGACGCTTTAAGGCCCATGTCTGATACTGCCTCACAATATGCAGAAGCTGAGGAAGAGCTTCAGTCTGTGGGTGATATTTCTGACTCAGGGAAACCTGATTCTGATATTTCTACTTTTAAATTTAAGCTTGAGAACCTCCGTGTACTGCTTAGGGAGGTTTTAGCTGCTCTGAATGACTGTGACACAATTGCAGTGCCAGAGAAATTGTGTAGACTGGATAAATACTTTGCAGTGCCGGTGTGTACTGAGGTTTTTCCAATACCTAAAAGGTTTACAGAAATTATTAATAAAGAGTGGGATAGACCCGGTGTGCCGTTTCCCCCCCCCCCCTCCTATTTTTAGAAAAATGTTTCCCATAGACGCCACCACACGGGACTTATGGCAGACGGTCCCTAAGGTGGAGGGAGCAGTTTCTACTTTAGCAAAGCGTACTACTATCCCTGTCGAGGACAGTTGTGCTTTTTCAGATCCTATGGATAAAAATTAGAGGGTTACCTTAAGAAAATGTTTATTCAACAAGGTTTTATCCTGCAGCCCCTTGCATGCATTGCTCCTGTCACTGCTGCTGCGGCGTTCTGGTTTGAGTCTCTGGAAGAGGCTTTACAAGCACCGACTCCATTGGATGATATACTTAACAAGCTTAGAGCACTTAAGCTAGCTAATTCTTTTGTTTCTGATGCCATTGTTCATATGACTAAACTAACGGCTAAGAATTCTGGATTTGCCATCCAGGCGCGCAGGGCGCTATGGCTTAAATCTTGGTCAGCTGACGTGACTTCAAAGTCTAAATTACTTAACATTCCCTTCAAGGGTCAGACCCTATTCGGGCCTGGTTTGAAGGAAATTATTGCTGACATTACTGGAGGTAAAGGTCATGCCCTTCCTCAGGACAGGTCCAAATCAATGGCCAAACAGTCTAATTTTCGTGCCTTTCGAAACTTCAAGGCAAGTGCAGCATCAACTTCCTCTGCGACAAAACAAGAGGGAACTTTTGCTCAGTCCAAGACGGCCTGGAAACCTAACCAGTCCTGGAACAAAGGCAAGCAGGTCAAAAAACCTGCTGCTGCCTCTAAGACAGCATGAAGGAACGGCCCCCTATCCGGTGACGGATCTAGTAGGGGGCAGACTTTCTCTCTTTGCCCAGGCGTGGGCAAGAGATGTTCAGGATCCCTGGGCGTTGGAGATTATATCTCAGGGGTATCTTCTGGACTTCAAGGCTTCTCCTCCACTAGGGAGATTTCACCTTTCACGATTATCTGTGAACCAGATAAAGAAAGAGGCATTCTTACACTGTGTGCAAGACCTTCTAGTTATGGGAGTGATCCATCCAGTTCCAAAGGAGGAACAGGGACAGGGATTTTACTCAAATCTGTTTGTGGTTCCCAAAAAAGAGGGAACCTTCAGACCAATCTTGGATCTAAAGATCTTAAACAAATTCCTCAGAGTTCCATCATTCAAAATGGAAACTATTCGGACCATCCTACCTATGATCCAGGAGGGTCAATATATGACTACCGTGGATTTAAAGGATGCTTATCTTCTCATTCCGATACACAAAGATCATCATCGGTTCCTAAGGTTTGCCTTTCTGGACAGGTATTACCAGTTTGTGGCTCTTCCCTTCGGGTTGGCTACAGCCCCAAGAATTTTTACAAAGGTTCTGGGGTCGCTTCTGGCAGTCCGAAAGCCGCGGGGCATAGCAGTGGCCCCTTATCTAGACGACATCCTGATACAGGCGTCAAACTTCCAAATTGCCAAGTCCCATACGGACATAGTTCTGGCATTTCTGAGGTCGCATGGGTGGAAAGTGAACGAGGAAAAGAGTTCTCTGTCCCCACTCACAAGAGTCTCCTTCCTAGGGACTCTGATAGACTCTGTAGAAATGAAAATTTACCTGACAGAGTCCAGGTTATCAAAACTTCTAAGTTCTTGCCGTGTTCTCCATTCTATTCCGCGCCCTTCGGTGGCTCAGTGCATGGAGGTAATCGGCTTAATGGTAGCGGCAATGGACATAGTACCATTTGCTCGCCTACATCTCAGACCGCTGCAACTATGCATGCTCAGTCAGTGGAATGGGGATTACACAGATTTGTCCCCTTACTAAATCTGGATCAAGAGACCAGAGATTCTCTTCTCTGGTGGCTATCTCGGGTCCATCTGTCCAAAGGTATGACCTTTCGCAGGCCAAATTGGACAATTGTAACGACAGATGCCAGCCTTCTAGGTTGGGGTGCAGTCTGGAATTCCCTGAAGGCTCAGGGATTGTGGACTCAGGAGGAGAAACTCCTCCCAATAAATATTCTGGAATTGAGGGCAATATACAATGCTCTTCAAGCCTGGCCTCAGTTGACATCCCTGAGGTTCATCAGATTTCAGTCGGACAACATCACGACTGTGGCTTACATCAACCATCAAGGGGGAACAAAGAGTTCCCTAGCGATGTTAGAAGTCTCCAAAATAATTCACTGGGCAGAGAGACACTCTTGCCACCTATCAGCGATCCATATCCCAGGTGTAGAGAACTGGGAGGCGGATTTTCTAAGTCGTCAGACTTTTCATCCGGGGGAGTGGGAACTCCATCCGGAGGTGTTTGCTCAATTGATTCATCGTTGGGGCAAACCAGAACTGGATCTCATGGCGTCTCGCCAGAACGCCAAGCTTCCTTATTACGGATCCAGGTCCAGGGACCCGGAAGCGACGCTGATAGATGCTCTAGCAGCGCCTTGGTCTTTCAACCTGGCTTACGTGTTTCCACCGTTTCCTCTGCTCCCCCGACTGATTGCCAAAATCAAGCAGGAGAGAGCATCGGTGATCTTGATAGCGCCTGCGTGGCCACGCAGGACCTGGTATGCAGACCTAGTGGACATGTCATCCTTTCCACCTTGGACTCTGCCTTTGAGACGAGACCTTCTACTACAAGGTCCTTTCAATCATCCAAATCTAATTTCTCTGAGGCTGACTGCCTGGAGATTGAACGCTTGATTTTATCAAAGCGTGGCTTCTCCGAGTCAGTTATTGATACCTTAATACAGGCACGAAAGCCTGTCACCAGGAAAATCTACCATAAGATATGGCGTAAATATCTTTATTGGTGTGAATCCAAAAGTTACTCATGGAGTAAGGTGAGGATTCCCAGGATATTATCTTTTCTCCAAGAGGGTTTGGAAAAAGGATTATCAGCTAGTTCTTTGAAAGGACAGATTTCTGCACTGTCTATTCTTTTGCACAAGTGTCTGGCGGATGTTCCAGACGTTCAGGCATTTTGTCAGGCGTTGATTAGAATCAAGCCTGTGTTTAAACCTGTTGCTCCCCCATGGAGCTTAAATTTGGTTCTTAAAGTTCTTCAGGGGGTTCCGTTTGAACCTCTTCATTCCATAGATATCAAACTTTTATCTTGGAAAGTTCTGTTTTTGATGGCTATTTCCTCGGCTCATAGAGTTTCCGAGTTATCTGCTTTACAATGTGACTCTCCTTATCTGATCTTCCATACAGATAAGGTAGTTCTGCGTACAAAACCTGGGTTTTTGCCTAAGGTGGTATCTACTAAAAATATCAATCAAGAGATTGTTGTTCCATCATTGTGTCCTAATCCTTCTTCAAAGAAGGAACGTCTTTTACATAATGGACGTGGTTCGTGCTTTAAAGTTTTACTTAAAAGCTACTAAAGAATTTCGTCAAACATCTGCTCTGTTTGTGATTTACTCTGGACAGAGGAGAGGTCAAAAGGCTTCGGCAACCTCTTTCTTTTTGGCTAAGAAGCATAATCCGCTTAGCCTATGAGACTGCTGGACAGCAGCCTCCTGAAAGGATTACAGCTCATTCTACTAGAGCTGTGGCTTCCACTTGGGCCTTTAAAAATGAGGCTTCTGTTGAACAGATTTGCAAGGCGGCGACTTGGTCTTCGCTTCATACTTTTTCAAAATTCTACAAATTTGATACTTTTGCTTCTTCAGAGGCTATTTTTAGGAGAAAGGTTTTACAGGCAGTGGTGCCTCCCGTTTAAGTACCTGCCTTGTCCCTCCCTTCATCCGTGTACTTTCGCTTTGGTATTGGTATCCCACAAGTAATGGATGATCCGTGGACTGGATACACCTTACAAGAGAAAACACAATTTATGCTTACCTGATAAATTTATTTCTCTTGTGGTGTATCCAGTCCACGGCCCGCCCTGTCATTTTAAGGCAGGTTAAATTTTAGATTAAACTACAGTCACAACTACACCCTATGGTTTCTCCTTTCTTGGCTTGTTTCTGTCGAATGACTGGATATGGCAGTTAGGGGAGGAGCTATATAACAGCTCTGCTGTGGGTGTCCTCTTGCAACTTCCTGTTGGGAAGGAGAATATCCCACAAGTAATGGATGATCCGTGGACTGGATACACCACAAGAGAAATAAATTTATCAGGTAAGCATAAATTGTGTTTTTCCCTTTTGCCCTGATCTCCACAGATGGCAAGCCTTCAATTAGGATTAAAGGAACAGTCTACACCTTAGACATCTTAAAGTCTTACCTTAGATTAAGCTGCAAATAGCCTCCTGCTCCTTGTCTATATCATGCAGCAGGAATGGTAAAATAATTATTTTAAAATTAATATTGTTTCTGGCCACTTTGAAATGGCTGCCAAGCTCAGCCCACTAATGACATCACAATATGGGCTGCATTTGGGCACTCTGCTGACTAGCATTGACAGTCTGTTGAATCCAACTAGTGAGCCTTTTGTGATTGGACCCCATATGCAGCCCAGATTGTGGTGGAAGTCAATAAAGAATTGATAAAGTTGTTAGCACTCATAGCCAGCTCTTTATGAGTAGGTGGTCAGCCTCCCAAGGTAAGCATCTGTAGAAAATAAAAAATACAAAAGCGCCAGATGGCATAGTACAGTCTCAACTCTGGGAATTAAAGAATAAGTAAGTAACTTACAAGTGGCTGGAACTTTGTAGTTGCCCAGCTAATTAGCTCCGGTGGGGGTAAAGTCATTCAAGGGGAATAGGATGAGTCTTCCCAATCATGCACTTTTCTAGTTGTCAAATCACCACTATAGAAGACAACAGCCTGCTACTGCATACTTTGTTTTCTCATGTGTTTATACGAAGACTCATCCTATTCCCCTTGAATAAATTTACACCCACTGGAGGCAGTTAGCTGGGCAACTACAAAGTTCAAGCACGCCTGACTTGCACCATACAGGTGCCACCCACTTGTGAGTTGAACTTACTTATTCTTTAATTCCCAGAGTTGAGACTGTACTACCCCATCTCTCGCCTCTGTGTTTTTTATCTTCTACAGCCATTACAAGTGTCTGGTTATTGCTACCGCAAGCTTGTGGTACCAATTAGTGCTTATAAAATTAACCAGAAATTAGATCTCTGGTTAATTTTATAAATGTCCTTCAATTGCCCCCAAATTTTTTAATGGTGTGCCTTTATAAAAAAAAGAAATGTAGCATCTTTCATTTTTATTAAATAACTGCACTATGCGTTTTTTTTGGGCTAAAGTGTGCGGGTGTGGGGTGTTTGAAGAAAAAAAAAAAACCGGCACTTAAAAGTGCCTTTTCATTGTGCTCAGTAGGAACTGTGTGTTCCTTGTAAAAATATATGTATATGCATATAAACATATATATATATATTTATGTGTTAATATGTGCATATACAAATATTAACACATAAATATGTGTGTGTGTATGTATATATATATATATATATATATATATTTATATTTATATTTGCTGCTCATCATTACCCCCTTTGCTGCACTAATTCTCATGCCGTGTCTTGACGGCATGAGAAGAGGCTCCCATTGGAGCCTATGGAAGTGCGCTCTTGTGAGCGCAATTTCTTCGGTGCAATGCGAACGTGAGGTCGCGTTCGCATCGCGCCTCACTTGTAATACCAGCACACAAATCTTTCTAGGTTGAATTGACAATGCACTTTCTGTGTTTATTTATTAGACTGATCCTCAAGAAGACTCACAAAACACTTCTTATAAGAGAGCTGCTCCATATTAGAGGGATAGTGAACACGAACAGACTAATTTCCTCATAACTTCAAATTTGTCTACTTAATAATTGACTATATGCTTTTTTGTGTGCTGAAAGAAACCAGAAGAATATAGATAGTCATAGATTTTTTTTTGTCCTTTTATATGCATTGTTTTTTGATGAAAGGGTGGTTATTATGTGTCCATGGTATAATACATCTTTCTATGGTGTATGTAATAGTTTGTGTCATATATTCGAACTTAAGGAGTGATTATATTATTTTATGATAGTCATATTTAGTTTAACTTTAACTAAGTGAGTGTCTCAAGGAAATGTTTGACTAGTGGCATTTGTTCTTGACTGTCCGGCTACTCATGTCCACCGGCCGTCACATAAACATTGCTCGCAGCACTCATTATTCATAAGTGATCCATCAAAAGTGGTAACAGCTAGTTAGTTATCAGTTAGGGTAAGGCCTAATGCAGCTTTATCCTATGGCAGCCATGGCAACAATTTGTTTGTAGACAGGAGTATTGTCTTGGTGGAACAACACTTTCTGATTCAAATTTTCACGTCTCTTCTCTGTAATTGCTTTAATTTTTTCAATCAAGTTGGCATAGCAATTGTTACGGTCTCTTAATGCTGCAGGAAATCGATCATAAAAAATTATCTCTGCATCCTAGATTACACAGCATTTGCTTGGATGCTAAGTTTTTGAGGGGAGGAGAACCATGGTGCTTCTACTGCTTGAATTGTGCTTTTGTCTCAGGATCTAAGTGGTATATCCAAACATTCCATAGAAATCATCCTGATTCCTTTGGACTCTTGTGAACTCATAGTCTGCTCTCACCTACGGTCTGCAGTCAACATTCTGGGAACCCATCATGCTGACTTTTTTTTCATGTCCAAAACATCAACTAAGTTTTACTGTACTGTGCCATTTGACACCTCTGTTTACTCCATTATTTTGAATTTTCTAAATTTTTGTTTACCCAACACCATGTTATGAATTTTCTGCACAGCTGGCAACTGTTGTTGGATGAGGACCGGGGGCATCTTCACATGACTTTTGCCAGTTTAATCTTTTGTTGCCTTTTTTAACTGTGGGTTCACTTTGGTAAATGTTTCTACAAATTTTCAACAGCTTACACAAAACAAATAAGAGAAAATTAAAATTGGACACTCTTAGATGGTAATCATCTGTATTGTAATCTCAAAACATTATGGAACAATATACTTTCACCGCAGTAAGGTAAACCCAGCGACCTATTCTTGTACCACTACCTACAGAAGATCTGTTGTTTGCCTTACTCTAAGGGGAAAAAATGGCTGATTTATGGATGACTGATTCAAAATTAGTTCCGAATGTGTTACTGAAAAACAATTGTTTAAATCACTGTGTATGTTACTGCTGCCAGCCAAGTGTAGCTAAAACCAAGACAAAAATAAACAACAGAAAACAATCAGTATTTATTCTTACTGGAAGTCAGTGGTGAGGATTTTTTTTTACTGTTCAGTGTGTGTTACTGGCAGCGAAGTACGTAAACTCATTGCTCGTTTGTGAGACAAAAATGACATGTCTAGAGCATATGTGGCGCGGGGCATCAATCATACTAATGTGCTGAAGCTTTTAGTTGTTTTACAACCTTGTAGCGCCCCTCAGGCTAGAATTATATAATATATGTAGATTATTTTTCCTGACGTTCAACCGGCATTTTTACTTATATAAATATGTCCGTATAGATTACTGGAAATTTTAAGCTTGGAATGTAAAGAATACACAAAGTGACTGAGTAGCTGTGATTGAATACATATTTAACTTTTCAATACAAATGAAAAGGACTTTAATTAACTGATGTTTTATGCCTGTCGTAATGTAAATATTGCAAGTGCAGTATATAACAATTTCACAGTGTGCATTAATTTGCAAATATAGTGATGTCACAGAAAGGATCTTACATACAAGCTGGTTCCTTGTTTACTTTCATGATTCAGATATATCTACAACTTAAACCAACTTCTCAATTTAATTATATTATCTAATTTGCTTCATTCTCTTGGTATTCTTTGTTGAAGGAGCAGCAATGCACTACTGGGAGCTAGCTGAGTGCATTTGATGAGCCAATAACATGAGACATATATGTGCAGCGACCAATTAGCAGCTACTGAGCCCACCTAGTTATCCTTTTTTGATGAAGGATACCAAGAGAAGAAAACAAATTAGATAAAATAAGTAAATAGAAAAGCTGTTAAAAATCACATGCTGTATGTGAACCATGAAAGAAAAAAAAAGAGTTTCATGTCCCTTTAAATGGAAGATTATTTTATGAAGATGTTGCCCAGCATGTTTGAGACTGAGATGATCCAGGGCCATATGCATATTTGCCAAAATATGAAAAAATAAATAAATCCAGGGACACTTTGGAGTTTAGTCACGCCCATTATGGATTGCATAGTCACGCCCACTTCAACCCCCCTTTAAAACAAGCATGTAAAATACTAGTATTTTTAAATTCACTCTTATTATTAAATTCACTTTTATTATAATATTTGCTTTGTTTTCTTGGGTATCTTTGTTGAAAATAATATGTGCATATCTTCAGCAGCAGCAATGCACTGCTGGTAGCTAGCAGTTTATTCGTAGCTACACGCATTTGTCTTTTGTCATTGGCTCACCAGATGTGTTCAGGTAGCTCTGAGTAGTGCACTGCTTCTCTGGAGATTACTTTAACTATGTGTTTAATCCATTTGCATAGTTTAATCACATATTTATATGCAAACAACAATCCAATAAAAAATATTCTAACATAATAGAGTATTTTCTTTTTGCACTGTTACAGCCCTTTAATGCTGGTTAAATCATCAAGCTCCTCATCTCCTCCCTTACTCTCAAGTACATAACTGGCATAGGAAGAATAACTTTATAGTCCCAAACCAAGCAAGCAAGGGTTAAATTATTAAACCTCCAGTATCTGTATAGCAGGACACTACAAAGAACCCTAGTTTATATAGATGTTACACAGCCTGAAATTAGACAGTGATCCCTCAATATGTTTAACCTGCTGACTGCTGTGTTGGGGCTGCTGGAATGATAAACAGAATATGTTGATATAGTGAGGATTTGTTTGTTGTGTTTTACTTGTGTTAAAACATTGTTGAAAGTTTCACAAGCAGGTGGCATTTTATGAGGTAAATAGTAATTTTGGATTATTGCTGCAGCAGTGATTGTGGGCAGTGGGTTAATAGACATAGAAATGCCCCAGTAAATCTGTATTTGTTGTATGTTCTGTAAATTCCAGTCCTAGCATATGAAGAGCCTTATGTCTTATCCCCCAGCTAATCAGAGACAGTTACACGTTCCAAGATGTGCAATACTATTCAGATGCCTTGCTTTCTAACACATTGCATTCTAGTTCACCCACCCTGGTATTACACATCTCATGGCTCCCCCTTATCTGACTACACATTATACTCTAGTCTACCCACCCAGGTATTACACATCTCATGGCTCCCCCTTATCTGACTACACATTATACTCTAGTCTACCCACCCAGGTATTACACATCTCATGGCTCCCCCTTACCTGACTACACATTACTCTCTAGTCTACCCACCCAGGTATTACACATCTCATGGCTCCCCCTTATCTGACTACACATTACACTCTAGTCTACCCACCCAGGTATTACACATCTCATAGCTCCCCCTTACCTGACTTCACATTACACTCTAGTCTACCCACCCAGGTATTACACATCTCATGGCTCCCCCTTACCTGACTACACATTACACTCTAGTCTACCCACCCAGGTATTACACATCTCATGGCTCCCCCTTACCTGACTACACATTATACTCTAGTCTACCCACCCTGGTATTACACATCTGATGGCTCCCCCTTACCTGACTACACATTATACTCTAGTCTACCCACCCTGGTATTACACATCTGATGGCTCCCCCTTACCTGACTTCACATTACACTCTAGTCTACCCACCCTGGTATTACACATCTCATGGCTCCCCCTTACCTGACTACACATTACATTCTAGTCTACCCACCCTGGTATTACACATCTCATGGCTCCCCCTTACCTGAATACACATTACACTCTAGTCTACTCACCCTGGTATTACACATCTCATGGCTCCCCCTTACCTGACTACACATTACATTCTAGTCTACACACCCTGGTATTACACATATCATGGCTCCCCCTTACCTGACTACACATTATGCTCTAGTCTACCCACCCTGGTATTACACATCTCATGGCTCCCCCTTACCTGACTACACATTACTTTCTAGTCTACCCAACCTGGTATTACACATCTCATGGCTCCCTCTTACCTGACTACACATTACACTCTAGTCTACCCACCCTGGTATTACACATCTCATGGCTCCCCCTTACCTGACTACACATTACACGCTAGTCTACACACCCTGGTATTACACATCTCATGACTCCCCCTTACCTGACTACACATTACACTCTAGTCTTCTCACCTGGTATTACACATCTCATGCCCCCCCTTAACTGACTACACATTACATTCTAGTCTACACACCCTGGTATTACACATCTCATGGCTCCCCCTTACCTGAATACACATTACACTCTAGTCTACCCACCTGGTATTACACATCTCATGACTCCCCTTACCTGACTACACATTACATTCTAGTCTACACACCCTGGTATTACACATCTCATGGCTCCCCCTTACCTGACTACACATTACATTCTAGTCTTGTGTTAAAACATTGTTGAAAGTTTCACAAGCAGGTGGCATTTTATGAGGTAAATAGTAATTTTGGATTATTGCTGCAGCAGTGATTGTGGGCAGTGGGTTAATAGACATATAAATGTTCCAGTAAATCTGTATTTGTTGTATGTTCTGTGAATTCCAGTCCTAGCATATGAAGAGCCTTATGTCTTATCCCCCACCTAATCAGAGACAGTTACACGTTCCAAGATGTGCAATACTATTCAGATGCCTTGCTTTCTAACACATTGCATTCTAGTTCACCCACCCTGGTATTACACATCTCATGGCTCCCCCTTACCTGACTACACATTACACTCTAGTCTACCCACCCAGGTATTACACATCTCATGGCTCCCCCTTACCTGACTACACATTACACTCTAGTCTACCCAACCAGGTATTACACATCTCATGGCTCCCCCTTACCTGACTACACATTACACTCTAGTCTACCCAACCAGGTATTACACATCTCATGGCTCCCCCTTACCTGACTACACAATACATTCTAGTCTACCCACCCTGGTATTACACATCTCATGGCTCCCCCTTACCTGACTACACATTATACTCTAGTCTACACACCTGGTATTACACATCTCATGGCTCCCCCTTACCTGACTACACATTACATTCTAGTCTACCCACCTGGTATTACTCACCTAATGGCTCCCCCTTACCTGACTACACATTACATTCTAGTCTACACACCCTGGTATTACACATATCATGGCTCCCCCTTACCTGACTACACATTATACTCTAGTCTACCCACCCTGGTATTACACATCTCATGGCTCCCCCTTACCTGACTACACATTACTTTCTAGTCTACCCAACCTGGTATTACACATCTCATGGCTCCCCCTTACCTGACTACACATTACACTCTAGTCTACCCACCCTGGTATTACACATCTCATGGCTCCCCCTTACCTGACTACACATTACTTTCTAGTCTACCCACCCTGGTATTACACATCTCATGGCTCCCCCTTACCTAAATACACATTACATTCTAGTCTACCCACCTGGTATTACTCACCTCATGGCTCCCCCTTACCTGACTACACATTACATTCTAGTCTACACACCCTGGTATTACACATATCATGGCTCCCCCTTGCCTGACTACACATTACACTCTAGTCTACCCACCCTGGTATTACACATCTCATGGCTCCCCCTTACCTGACTACACATTACTTTCTAGTCTACCCAACCTGGTATTACACATCTCATGATTCCCCCTTACCTGACTACACATTACATTCTAGTCTACCCACCCTGGCATTACACATCTCATGGCTCCCCCTTACCTGACTCCACATTATACTCTAGTCTACACACCTGGTATTACACATCTCATGGCTCCCCCTTACCTGACTACACAATACATTCTAGTCTACACACCCTGTTATTACAAATCTCATGCCCCCCCCCCCCCCTTACCTGACTACACAATACATTCTAGTCTACACACTCTGGTATTACACATCTCATGGCTCCCCCTTACCTGACTACACATTACATTCTAGTCTACACACCCTGGTATTGCACATCTCATGGCTCCCTCTTACCTGACTACACATTGCATTCTAGTCTACACACCCTGGTATTACACATCTCATGGCTCCCTCTTACCTGACTACACATTGCATTCTAGTCTACACACCCTGGTATTGCACATCTCATGGCTCCCTCTTACCTGACTACACATTGCATTCTAGTCTACACACCCTGGTATTGCACATCTCATGGCTCCCTCTTACCTGACTACACATTGCATTCTAGTCTACACACCCTGGTATTACACATCTCATGGCTCCCCCTTACCTGACTCCACATTACACTCTCTAGTCTACCCGCCTGGTATTGCACATCTCATGGCTCCCCCTTACCTGACTACACATTACACTCTAGTCTACTTACCTGGCATTATACCTCTCATGCCACCCCTTACCTGACTACACATTACATTCTAGTCTACTCACCCTGGTATTACACATTTCATGGTTCCCTCTTACATGACATCACATTATACTATAGTCTATACACCCTGGTATTACACATCTCATGCCCCCCCCCCCTTACCTGACTACACATTACACGCTAGTCTACACACCCTGGTATTACACATCTCATGACTCCCCCTTACCTGACTACACATTACACTCTAGTCTTCTCACCTGGTATTACACATCTCATGGCTTCCCCTTTCCTAACTACACATTACATTCTAGTCTACACACCCTGGTATTACACATCTCATGACTCCCCTTACCTGACTACACATTACATTCTAGTCTACCCACCCTGGTATTACACATCTCATGGCTCCCCCTTACCTGAATACACATTACACTCTAGTCTACTCACCCTGGTATTACACATCTCATGGCTCCCCCTTACCTGACTACACATTACATTCTAGTCTACACACCCTGGTATTACATATCTCATGACTCCCCCTTACCTGACTACACATTACATGAGAGCTTTCCAAACTGTTCATGTTGGTGACACTCTTTTTAGACCTACGTTTTTTCGTGACACAGTAATTCAGTTGTACTAGGAAACAGGAGGTTAAACTAACTTGTTTTAAGAGATACGGATACATACATAAATTATATCATAACGGAATGTATGTACAGGTAACAGTATGTAAGTGTATGCAAGAATTAAAATTATTAATAACACCAATAACTACTTACTTTTTTAATGGGATGTATGAGGTTGATGGCATGAACACAGTTTTTGAATAGTTGGTGGAATACTAGATAAAGACACTCACATTTCATCAAGCAGCTGTCCCACTCACTGACTACACATGCAGTCACAAGCCAATTGAGGAGACTACACGTGCAGTCAGGAGCCAATGTGCCATCAACGCCGCCAATGGGAATAGTTTCAGTTCCCGCTGAGCTGCTCCAATAAGATGATCTGTGACCCACTAGGTATCAATCATGTGTCAACCATGTGATATGCATAGCAGGCAGGTGAAAAGTCGGAAACCAAAAAAAAAAAATTTAAATTAAAAAAAAATGTGTGCTGAAGCAGGGACACACCTACACACTGCCGCAGACACACTAATGTGTCACGACACACAGTTTGGAGAGCACTGCATTACATTATAGTCCATTCACCCTAGTATCACACATCTCATGGCTCCCCCTTACCTGACAACACATTACATTCTAGTCCACTCATCCTGGTATTACAAATATCATGGCTCCTCCTTACCTAACAACACATTACATTCTAGTCTACCCACCCTGGTATTACACATCTTATGTCTCCCTCTTACCTGACAACACATTGCATTCTAGTCTACCCACCCTGGTATTTCACATCTTATGGCTCCCTCTTACCTGACAACACATTACTAGGGAGCCTAGTGTGTCGAGTGTGGCTTGACAGCTCTGTAAATGTTTACATTTTAACCTGCAGTATTTATATTTTGGACTCAAATATGTAGGGCCAGATTAGAGCACTAATAGTAAACTTTTTGCGTGAGTTGGGTTGAGCTCGTATTACGAGTTAATAGGAAAAAGTTAGTGCTCTTGCGCTAACCCAATATGCCCAAAAAGCTGAATTTACAATATTGTGTGTGCAATAACCTATTCAATTCAATGGAGCAAAAAAAGTTGAAAAAAAACCCTACTCACAAACACAATCACATTTTCTCAAGTGCACTAACCCGACATGAAAATATGAATATTTCACATTCCAATGTTTTGCACATAGTAGAATGTTTTATTTATTTCTAAATACATATTTTTTTTGCAAGATGTACCGAGTCCACGGTTTCATCCTTACTTGTGGGATATCATCCTTCCTTACAGGAAGTGGCAAAGAGATCACCCACAGCAGAGCTGTCTATATAGCTCCCCCCTTAACTCCACGCCCCAGTCATTCTCTTTGCCGGCTCTAAGCAGGAAGGGTAAAGTGAAAGAGGTGATAAACTGTTAGTTTTTATTTTCTTCAAGCAAGAGTTTGTTATTTTAAAATGGTACCGGTGTGTACTATTTACTCTCAGGCAGGAGATGGATGAAGATTTCTGCCTGGAGGATGATGAGCTTAGCATTTGTAACTAAGATCCAATGCTGTTCCCACAGAGGCTGAGGAGTACAGGAAACTTCAGTGTGAGGAACGATTTTCATGCTATACAGCAATGAGGTATGTTCAGTCATTTTTTCTGGAGAGACTGTGATATTTCAGAAAGGCTGACAGTATCCCCATGAGGGTAAGGGTAAGCAGTAATCCTAGACTTATAAAAAAAGAGGCATTACTAAGCTTGCATTAAGGGCTAATTGAAATTATGGTTGACACTCAGTTTGAATGATATGAACAAACGGTTGTGTGTACTGGGAGTGCTGTTAATAGGTTTTTGAGGGACAACTTTATTGAGGGTACACTTGGCTTTTTGGGGTTTTAGAACCCACATGGCTGGTTAAAACGCTTTGTGTGTTTTTGGGAGGCCTTAGAAACATTGAGTGAGATGGGCGGGGCCTAATTTCGTGCCTCAGTTGCGCGGTTGTTTTCTCTTGACAAGCAGCAAGGTACAACACCGGAGGGTCTTGGTGAACTTTTTGGGCCAAAATGAAGCTTTAACCCCACATTTCCAATCCCTAAGGGCAGGTAGGCGCCACAGCAGAGCTGTGGCAATCTGCTGACAGGGTTTTTTCTGGTTTTTGGCACTTTGTCAATCCGGTTTCCATATTTAAGGGTTAAATGGTTCATTTGCTTGTGGGGCAATCTTACTAAAGCTTATTGAATCTGCTGTAAAAAATTCGAAAAGTTTGATGCATTTTTAAGCAGTTTTGCAGATTGTGTATGCCTTTTTTTCTCTTAAAGGCACAGTACCGTTTTTTAAAATTGTTGTTTTTTCACTGAATAAAGTGTTTTCCAAGCTTGTTTGTCTCATTACTAGCCTGTTCAACATGGCTGACATTGAAGAAAATCCTTGTTCAATATGTTTAGAAGCCATTGTGGAACCCCCTCTTAGAATGTGTCCCACATGTACTGATATGTCTATAAATTGCAAACCGCATATTTTGACTTATAAGAGTTTGGCGCTGGATGATTCTCAGACAGAAGGAAATCAGGTTATGCCATCTAGTTCTCCCCAAGTGTCACAACCAGTAACGCCCACACAAGTGACGCCAAGTACCTCTAGTGCGTCTAATTCTTTCACCTTGCAAGATATAGCCACAGTTATGAATTCTACCCTCACAGAGGTTTTATCTAAACTGCCTGGGTTGCAAGGGAAGCGCAGTAGCTCTGGGTTAAAAACAAATGCTGAGCCTTCTGACGCTTTAGTAGGCGTATCCGATGTACCCTCACAATGTTCTGAAGTAGGGGTGAGGGATTTGCTGTCTGAGGGAGAGATTTCTGATTCAGGAAAGATGTTCCCTCAGACAGACTCAGATATGACGGCCTTTAAATTTATGCTAGAACACCTCCGCTTGTTGCTCAGGGAGGTTTTAGCGACTCTGGATGATTGTGACCCTATAGTAATTCCAGAGAAATTGTGTAAAATGGACAAATATTTAGAGGTTCCTGTCTACACTGATGTTTTTCCGGTCCCTAAGAGGATTTCGGACATTGTTACTAAGGAGTGGGATAGACCAGGTATTCCGTTCGCTCCCTCTCCTACCTTTAAGAAGATGTTTCCCATATCCGACACCATGCGGGACTCGTGGCAGATGGTCCCTAAGGTGGAGGGAGCTGTTTCTACTCTAGCTAAGCGTACAACTATACCTATTGAGGACAGTTGTGCTTTCAAAGATCCTATGGATAAAAAATTAGAGGGTCTCCTAAAGAAAATTTTTGTTCATCAAGGTTTTCTTCTCCAACCTATAGCGTGCATTGTTCCTGTAACCACTGCAGCTGCCTTTTGGTTCGAGGCTCTGAAAGAGGCTCTTCAGGTTGAGACCCCATTAGATGATATTCTGGATAGAATTAGGGCTCTTAAGCTAGCTAATTCTTTCATTACAGATGCCGCTTTTCACCTGGCTAAATTAGTGGCAAAGAATTCAGGTTTTGCCATTTTAGCGCACCACGCAGAGCGTTATGGCTTAAGTCCTGGTCGGCTGATGTGTCATCAAAATCTAAGTTTTTGACCATCCCTTTCAAGGGTAAGACCCTATTCAGGCCTGAACTGAAAGAGATCATTTCAGATATCACTGGAGGGAAAGGTCATGCCCTCCCTCAGGATAAGACAAATAAGATGAGGACCAAACAAAATAATTTTCGTTCCTTTCGAAACTTCAAAGGTGGTCCCGCTGCCTCTTCCCCTGCTACAAGGCAAGAAGGGAACTTTGCTCAATCCAAGTCAGTCTGGAGACCTAACCAGGCTTGGAACAAAGGAAAACAGGCCAAGAAGCCTGCTGCTGCCACCAAGACAGCATGAAGGGGAGCGGATCTAGTAGGGGGCAGACTTTCTCTCTTTGCTCAGGCTTGGGCAAGAGATGTTCAGGAAATCGTAACCCTGGGGATACCTTCTAGATTTCAAGGATTCTCCTCCAAGGGGGAGATTTCATCTTTCTCAATTGTCTACAAACCAGACACAAGGAGAGGCGTTCTTAGGCTGTGTAGAAGACCTACATACCATGGGAGTGATCCGCCCTGTTCCGAAAGCAGAACAAGGGCAAGGGTTTTACTCCAATCTGTTTGTGGTTCTCAAAAAGGAGGGAACCATCAGACCAATCTTAGATCTCAAGATCCTAAACCAATCCCTCATTTACCAATGATCCAGGAGGGTCAATATTTGACCACCGTGGACTTAAAGGATGCGCATCTACACATCCCTATTCACAGAGATCATCACCAGTTCCTCAGGTTCGCCTTTCTGGACAGGCATTACCAATTTGTGGCTCTTCCCTTCGGGTTGGCCATGGCTCCCAGAATTTTCACAAAGGTGCTTGGGTCCCTTCTGACGCCTTATCTAGACGATATCTTAATTAAAGTGTCGACTTTCCAACTAGCCAAGTCTCACACGGACATCGTGTTGGCCTTTCTAAGATCTCATGGATGGAAGGTGAACGTAAAAAAGAGTTCTCTTTCCCCCCTCACAAGAGTTTCATTCCTAGGGACTCTGATAGACTCGGTGGACATGAAAATATTTCTGACGGAGGTCAGGAAATAAAAAATTTTAACCACCTGCCGAGCTCTTCATTCCATTCCTCGGCTGTCAGTGGCGCAGTCTATGGAGGTAATCGGACTAATGGTAGCGGCAATGGACATAGTTCCGTTTGCTCGCTTACATCTCAGACCACTGCAACTATGCATGCTCAGACAGTGGAATGGGGATTATGCAGATTTATCTCCTCAGATAAATCTGGATCAGGAGACCAGAGATTCTCTTCTTTGGTGGTTGTCACAGGATCACCTGTCCCAGGGAATGTGTTTCCGCAGGCCAGTGTGGGTTATAGTGACGACATACGCCAGCCTACTGGGCTGGGGTGCAGTCTGGAACTCCCTGAAAGCACAGGGTTTGTGGACTCGGAAGGAGGCCCTCCTACCGATAAATATTCTGAGAGCGATATTCAATGCTCTTCAGGTATGGCCTCAGCTGGCTTCGGCCAGATTCATCAGATTTCAGTCAAGACTGTGGCTTATATCAATCATCAGGGGGGAACAAAGAGTTCCCGGGCGATGAGAGAAATTTCCAGAATAATCCGATGGGCAGAGACTCACTCTTGCCATCTATCAGCAATCTATATCCCAGGGGTAGAGAACTAGGAGGCGGATTTTCTAAGTCGTCAGACTTTTCACCCGGGGGAGTGGGAACTCCATCCGGAGGTGTTTGCTCAACTGGTTCAGCTATGGGGAACACCAGAATTGGATCTGATGGTGTCTCGTCAGAACGCCAAACTTCCTTGTTACGGGTCCAGGTCAAGGGATCCTCAGGCAGTACTGATAGATGCTCTAGCAGTACCCTGGTCGTTCAACCTGGCTTATGTGTTTCCACCATTCCCTCTTCTTCCGCTTCTGATTGCCAGAATCAAACAGGAGAGAGCTTCAGTGATTTTGATAGCACCTGCGTGGCCACGCAGGACTTGGTATGCAGACCTGGTGGACATGTCATCTCTGCCACCATGGACTCTGCCACTGAGACAGGACCTTTTGATTCAAGGTCCATTCAAGCATCCATATCTAATTTCTCTGCAGCTGACTGCTTGGAGATTGAACTTGATTTTATCAAAGCGGGGTTTCTCTGAGTCGGTCATAGATACCTTGATTCAGGCTCGAAAGCCTGTCACTAGGAAAATTTATCATAAGATATGGCATAAATATCTTTATTGGTGCGAATCCAAAGGTTACTCATGGAGCAAGATCAGGATTCCTAGGATTTTGGCCTTTCTCCAAGAAGGATTGGAGAAGGGATTGTCAGCTAGTTCCTTTAAAAGGACAGATATCTGCTTTGTCTATTCTATTGCACAAACGTCTGGCAGATGTCCCAGACGTTCAGGCGTTCTGTCAGGCTTTAGTTAGAATCAAGCCTGTGTTTAAACCTGTTGCTCCGCCATGGAGTTTGAATTTAGTTCTTAAAGTTCTTCAAGGGGTTCCGTTTGAACCCATGCATTCCATAGATATTAAGCTTCTATCTTGGAAAGTTCTGTTTCTAGTTGCTATCTCTTCAGCTCGACGAGTTTCTGAACTATCTGCATTACAATGCGACTCGCCTTATCTGGTTTTCCATGCTGATAAGGTGGTTTTGCGTACCAAACCTGGATTCCTTCCTAAGGTTGTTACTAACAGGAATATCAATCAGGAAATTGTTGTTCCTTCTCTGTGTCCTAATCCTTCTTCTAAGAAGGAACGTCTGTTGCACAACTTGGACGTGGCTCGTGCTTTGAAGTTTTATTTGCAAGCAACTAAAGATTTCCGTCAAACATCCTCTTTGTTTGTTGTCTATTCTGGAAAGCGTAGAGGTCAAAAGGCTACGGCTACCTCTCTTTCCTTTTGGCTGAAAAGCATCATCCGTTTGGCATATGAGACTGCTGGACAGCAGCCTCCCGACAGGATTACAGCTCACTCTACTAGAGTGGTGGCTTCCACATGGGCTTTTAAAAATGATGCTTCTGTTGAACTAATTTGTAAGGCTGCGACTTGGTCTTCGCTTCATACCTTTTCCAAATTTTACAAATTTGATACTTTTGCTTCTTCAGAGGCTATTTTTGGGAGAAAGGTTCTGCAAGCAGTGGTGCCTTCCATTTAGGTTCCTGTCTTGTCCCTTCCTTCATCCGTGTCCTCAAGCTTTGGTATTGGTATCCCACAAGTAAGGATGAAACCGTGGACTCGGTACATCTTGCAAAAGAAAACAAAATTTATGCTTACATGATGAATTTCTTTCTTTTGCGATGTACCGAGTCCACGGCCCGCCCTGTCTATTCAAGACAGATAGTATTTTTTATTGAAAACTTCAGTCACCTCTGCACCTTATAGTTTCTCCTTTTTCTTCCTAAGCCTTTGGTCGAATGACTGGGGGTGGAGTTAAGGGGGGAGCTATATAGACAGCTCTGCTGTGGGTGCTCTCTTTGCCACTTCCTGTAAGGAAGGATAATATCCCACAAGTAAGGATGAAACCGTGGATTCAGTACATCGCAAAAGAAAGAAATTTATCAGGTAAGCATAAATTTTGTTTTCTATATATATCTGATGGTTTTTTGGTACAATATTTATCTATCTATCTATCTATCTATCTATCTATATATATATATATATACACATACATACAGTATCTCACAATCTCACAAAAGTGAGTACACCCCTCACATTTTTGTAAATATTTTATTATATCTTTTCATGTGACAACACTGAAGAAATGTCACTTTGCTACAATGTAAAGTAGTGAGTGTTCAGCCTGTATAACAGTGACATTTTGCTGTCCCTTCAAAATAACTCAACACACAGCCATTAATGTCCAAACCGTTGGCAACAAAAGTGAGTACACCTCTAAGTGGAAATGTCCAAATTGGGCCCAATTAACCGTTTTCCCTCCCCTGTGTCATGTGACTCATTAGTGTTACAAGGTCTCAGGTGTGAATGGGGAGCAGGTGTGTTAAATTTGGTGTTATCACTCTCACACATCTCATACTGGTCACTGGAAGTTTAACATGGCACCTCATGGCAAATAACTCTCTGAGGATCTGAAAAAAAGAATGTTTGCTCTACATAAAGATGGCCTAGGCTATTAGTAGATTGCCAAGACCCTGAAACTGAGCTGCAGCACGGTGGGCAAGACCATACAACGGTTCCACTCAGAAAAGGCCTCACCATGGTCGACCAAAGAGGTTGAGTGCACGTGCTCAGCATCATATCCAGAGGTTGTCTTTGGGAAATAGATGTATGAGTGCTCCCAGCATTGCTGCAGAGGTTGAAGGGGTAGGGGGTCAGCCTGTCAATGCTCAGACAATACTTCCGCACATTACATCAAATTGGTCTGCATAGCTGTTGTCCCAGAAGGAAGCCTCTTCTAAAGATGATGCACAAGAAAGCCTGCAAACAGTTTGCTAAAGACAAGCAGACTAAGGACATTACTGAATTACTGGAACCATGTCCTATGATCAGATGAGACCAAGATAAACTTATTTGGTTCAGATGGTGTCAGGCGTGTGGGGCGGCAACAAGGTGAGTACAAAGACAAGTGTGTCTTGCCTACAGTCAAGCATGGTGGTGGGAGTGTCATGGTCTGGGCCTGCCGGCACTGGGGAGTAACAGTTCATTGAGGGAACCATGAATGCCAACATGTACTGTGACATACTGAAGCAGAGCATGATCCCCTCCCTTCGGAGACTGGGCCGCAGGCAGTATTCCAACATGATAACGACCCCAAACACACCTCCCTCCAAGACGACCACTGTCTTGCTAAAGTCGCTGAGGGTAAAGGTAATGGACTGGCAAAGCATGTCTCCAGACCTAAACCCTATTGAACATTTGTGGGGCATCCTTAAACAGAATGTGGGGGAGTGCAAGGTCTCTAACATCCACAATCTCCGTGATGTTGCCATTGACACTTTGGGCCCAATTTGGACATTTCCACTTAGGGGTGTACTCATTTTTGTTGCCAACAGTTTAGACATTGGGCTGTGTGTTAAGTTTTTTTGAGGGGAAAGCAAATGTACACTGTTATACAGGCTGTACACTCACTACTTTACATTGTAGCAAAGTGTCATGTCTTCAGTGTTGTCAAATGAAAAGATATAATTAAATATTTACAAAAATGTGAGGGGTGTACTCACTTTTGTGAGATACTGTGTGTGTGTGTGTGTATATATATATATATATATATATATATATATATATATATATATATATAATTAGGGCTGCAACTAACGATTATTTTCATAATCGATTAATCGGCCGATTATTTTTTTTGATTAATCAACTAATCGGATAAAAAAAGAATCAGATAATAGTTTCCTATATTTTACAAATATAAACTTTAGACTAAAACTTTACATTAACACAACTGTTTCTTCAATTTTAAAGCAGCAGAGCACAGTTTTATAATTAAACAAAACAAAACCAAAAACTGTTTGAAAAGGAGGTAGAACTAGAAAGAGTTAGACTATCACTGTTAATAACATTCTGTTATTCACTCTTTCAGAAACTTTGCATTAAAATGCAAAAATCTCAACATGTCCACATCAGGGTCGGCTCCAAGGGGGGGCATTGGGGGGCAGTGCCCACCCAAATGGAATGCTGTGCCCCCTCAAAACACAGGATTTTTTAAAATTATTTAAAAAAAAAATGTAATTAATTTTTTTTCTTTTTTGCCTCGCACCTTTTCTGGGGTCGGGGCTTGTGCGCGCTCAAATGTGCACTCAGTCAGTGCAGTGGAAGGCTGGGGTATGACTTAGATTTAGCTATACGTATTTCACAATAGGTGGCTGGCTGCTGGCGATGACTGATTGATTGATCCAGCCGGCCTCACGTGATGACGCTGCGTTCTCCAGCTCCCTGACACTCATCATGACTCATCACTTCCTCCCACCCTGAGTCCCAACGCGGGAAGAGTGAGAGCTGAGTGAGAGGGAATCAGCGTGAGGTGATGCAAGGAGGAAAGAAGCAGCAAGACTAGGCTGGTAACAGTGAGAAAAAACATCACATTCAGCAGTGATGTTATTTAGATTTGTTTTGCTCACTCAGTCTAAGTGTAAGGTGTATTATGCTGCTGCACTAGGCACACATTCACAAGGAATTTACTTAGGGCAGCAGATGTTTTGGAGGCAGCAACTGAAGCATTGCTCTAAGGCAGCTGTAGTGCAGGCAGGTACTTTTTATGGGTAATTTTCCCCATCCTCACCTCTGAGTGCACACATCAGACCTAGCTGTCATGCTGCCTCCCATGTATCATACAAATCAGCAAGCTCAGATAACAAATAATGTATACGGCAAAATATATTATCTGGCTTGGTCCCTTCCAGCTAAAGTACCAATAAAGTCATAGCCCTCACATCACAGGTCCTTCAGCCAGATGGGATCTAGCTGCAAACGTCTCTGTAAGTGTGAGACTGAGCGAACCTTCTTGCAATATAGTAAGGTACTAAGGAGGGGGTTGTGTATATAAGGTAATGGGGAGGCTGTGTGTATGTGTGTGGCAGAGGGAACCTCTCTATAATGTTATACATTTGTGTATAAGGTGTGTGACTGAGTGTGTCTGTCAAAGAGAACCTCTCTATATTATTTATATTTATATAAGGAATTATATTTATATTTATTTAAGGTACTGGGGAGTGAGCTGTGTGTGTGGGAAGACAGAGGGATCCTCTTTATAATATTATATATATAAGGGATGGTATTTATATTTATTTAAGGTACTGGGGAGGGGGCTGTGTGTGTGGGAGACAGAGGGAACCTCTATATAATATTATATATGTATATAAGGGATGATATTTATATTTATTTAAGGTACTGGGGAGGGGGCTGTGTGTGTAGGAGACAAAGGGAACCTCTTTATAATTTTATATATATGTGTATATAAGGGATGATATTTATATTTATTTAAGGTACTGGGGAGGGGCGGTGTGTGTGGGAGGCAGAGGGAACCTCTTTATAATTTTATATATATGTGTATAAGGGATGATATTTATATTTATTTAAGGTGCTGGGGAGGGGCTGTGTGTGTGGGAGGCAGAGGGAACCTCTTTATAATTTTATATATATGTGTATAAGGGATGATATTTATATTTATTTAAGGTGCTGGGGAGGGGCTGTGTGTGTGGGAGGCAGAGGGAACCTCTTTATAGTTTTATATATATGTGTATAAGGGATGATATTTATATTTATTTAAGGTGCTGGGGAGGGGCTGTGTGTGTGTGGGAGGCAGAGGGAACCTCTTTATAATATATATATATATATACGCGTGTGTGTCTCTGCATCTTCATTAGTTATTTTCTCATCCTGCATATGCAAGTAGGCTTAATTCAACCCACCTGATTGTAAGCAAGTGTTTTTGCAAGCCCTAGTGAACTAGGAGGGGGGGAGCAACAGATTTTTTAGTGCCTAGGGCAGCACAAAATCTAAATATGCCACTAACTATGCAGCCTTCATGAGCCAGGCTTGCACACAACGGTATGTGCGTCACAGGCACCAAGATTCCAAGAGCCTGATATAGAAAATGTAACAGAGTTAGAGCATTTTTCCCAAAACTAAGTCAAAATAGGACCAGTCCCAGTAAATTCATTTCACACTAGTTGTATAAATAAAATATATATATATATATATATATATATATATAATCCTGCAGAAGAAAGCGCACTCCAAAGGACTTGTACAAGAATCCACCTTTAATATGTGAACGTTTTCGAGCTTAACAAGCTCGTCCTCAGACAAACAAAATATCAACCATATATATATATATCATAACCATATATCCATAATATATATTGTATTTATACATTTCTGGAAGAACATTAATATAAAAAAGAGCAGCACACTTTTTTGCCACATTTTTATTTAATACTTTTTTTTTATATTATGCTTTATATAACATTTATTATGTTTATACTAAACTATACTATTATACTAAAGGGCCAGGCAGCAAAGTGTAGAATAATCTTGGCAACAGCAGATAAAGCTTGCTATACTCCTTCAGCAATCCATTCATCAATACCATTCATTCACACATTTATCCATTTACCCATTTAGGCATTTTACTAACTTATTGGTGTCTGTGCCTGGAAATAAAAAGAACTTCTACCTACAAAAAAAATAAAATTAATTTATTAAGTGGCAATAAACAAGTTGTCTGCCAAAGTCTAACCATTTATTATTACTACGATATGT
The DNA here is from genome assembly GCF_027579735.1 of Bombina bombina. Lineage (NCBI taxonomy): Eukaryota > Metazoa > Chordata > Amphibia > Anura > Bombinatoridae > Bombina > Bombina bombina. The sequence goes on along the minus strand of NC_069500.1, from coordinate 196,215,804 downwards.
GCATAAAATGTGTAAATAAGTGCAGGTCAGATTATATAATCACATGTACTTTAGGACACACTATATAACATATAGTGTGTCCTACAGTACATCTGAGTTTAAGAGTTTTGGATCATGGTGGTTAAGGGGTGAATTGTTTTTAAGGCGCTATTGCACTGGGGGTCTCAAGTTTAATGGCTCTGTTTTAGTGCACTGCATAGGATTTAGACTTAATTAGTTTACCTAGTGATTTAGCACATATTCCCCAAATGTTAATAGTGGGGGATAAGCCAGCCAGAAGCTACACTTTCTCTTGTTAAGTGTATTCAGTCCACAGGTCATCCATTACTTATGGGATATATTTCCTTCCCAACAGGAAGTTGCAAGAGGATCACCCAAGCAGAGCTGCTATATAGCTCCTCCCCTCACATGTCATATCCAGTCATTCTCTTGCAACACTCAACATAGTAGGAAGGTGTGAGAGGAGTGTGGAGTTTTATACTTAATTATTTCTTCAATCAAAAGTTTGTTATTTTAAATGGCACCGGAGTGTGCTGTTTTTCTCTCAGGCAGTATTTAGAAGAAGAATCTGCCTGCCTGATCTTAGCAGAAGTAACTAAGATCCACTGGCTGTTCTCGCACATTCTGAGGAGTGGGGTAACTTCAGAAAAGGGAATAGCATGCGGGGTCCCCTGCAAACGAGGTATGTGCAGTAAATTATTTTTCTAAGGAATGGAATTGACTAAGAAAATACTGCTGATACCGATGTAATGTAAGTACAGCCTTAAATGCAGTAGTAGCGACTGGTATCAGGCTGATGAGTGTATGTGCAGTAAAGTAATTTTCTAAGGAATGGAATTTGACTAAGAAAATACTGTTAATACTGAAGTAATGTATGAGCTTTAACTGCAGTAGAAGCGACTGGTAGCAGGCTTATTAATAACACTACATAACCTTTAAAATGGATGTTAAAACGTTTTACTGGCATGTTAATCGTTTTTGTGAGGTACTTTGGTGATAAACTTATTGGGGCATGATTTTTTCCACATGGCTAACGTATATTTCTGCATAGAAACAGTTAACTGAGGTTTCCCACTGTTGTAATATGAGTGGGAGGGGCCTATTTTAGCGCTTTTTTGCACAGTAAAAATTCAGTCACAGTCTTCCTGCTTCTTCCTCCATGATCCAGGACGTCTCTAGAGAGCTCAGGGGTCTTCAAAATTCATTTTGAGGGAGGTAATCAGTCACAGCAGACCTGTGACAGTGTGTTTGACTGTGATAAAAACGTTAATTGTTAAATTGATTATCCGTTTTGGGTATTAAGGGGTTAATCATCCATTTGCTGGTGGGTGCAATCCTTTACTAACTTAATACATTTGCTGTGAAAATTTGGTTGCTATAACTTATTTGGTTCATTGTTATTTCAACTGTGACAGTTTTTTTGTGCTTCTTAAAGGCGCAGTAGCGTTTTTTATATTGCTTGTAAATTTATTTGAAAGTATTTTCCAAGCTTGCTAGTCTCATTGCTAGTCTGTTTAAACATGTCTGACACAGATGAATCTGTTTGTTCACTATGTTTGAAGGCCAATGTGGAGCCCCATAGAAATATGTGTACTAAATGCATTGATGTCACTTTAAATAAAAGTCAGTCTTTACCTGTAAAGAAATTATCACCAGACAACGAGAGGGAAGTTATGCCGACTAACTCTCCTCACGTGTCAGTACCTTCGCCTCCCGCTCAGGAGGCGCGTGATATTGTGGCGCCAAGTACATCAGAGAGGCCCATACAAATCACTTTGCAAGACAATGGCTACTGTTATGACAGAAGTATTATCTAAATTGCCAGAATTAAGAGGCAAGCGCGATAGCTCTGGGTTAAGGACAGAGCGCGCTGATGATGTGAGAGCCATGTCCGATACTGCGTCACAATTTGCAGAACATGAGGACTGAGAGCTTCATTCTGTGGGTGACGGATCTGATCCAGGGAGACCGGATTCAGAGATTTCTAATTTTAAATTTAAGCTTGAGAACCTCCGTGTATTGCTAGGGGAGGTATTAGCGGCTCTGAATGATTGTAACACGGTTGCAATTCCAGAGAAATTATGTAGGCTGGATAGATACTATGCGGTGCCGGTGTGTACTGACGTTTTTCCTATACCTAAAAGGCTTACAGAGATTATTAGCAAGGAGTGGGATAGACCCGGTGTGCCCTTTTCCCCTTCTATATTTAGGAAAATGTTTCCAATAGACGCCACCACACGAGACTTATGGCAGACGGTCCCTAAGGTGGAGGGAGCAGTTTCTACTTTAGCTAAGCGTACCACTATCCCGGTGGAGGATAGTTGTGCTTTTTCGGATCCAATGGATAAGAAATTAGAAGGTTACCTTAAGAAAATGTTTGTTCAACAAGGTTTTATCTTACAGCCCCTTGCATGCATTGCGCCTGTCACTGCTGCTGCGGCATTCTGGTTTGAGTCTCTGGAAGAGGCCATTCGCACAGCTCCATTGGATGAGATTATGGACAAGCTTAAAGCACTTAAGCTAGCTAAAGCATTTGTTTCTGATGCCGTTTTACATTTAACCAAGCTAACGGCTAAGAACTCCGGATTCGCCATCCAGGCGCGCAGAGCGCTATGGCTTAAATCCTGGTCAGCTGACGTGACTTCTAAATCTAAATTGATTAATATTCCTTTCAAAGGGCAGACCTTATTCGGGCCCGGCTTGAAAGAAATTATTGCTGACATTACTGGAGGTAAGGGTCATACTCTTCCTCAGGACAGGGCCAAATCAAAGGCCAAACAGTCTAATTTTCGTGCCTTTCGTAACTTCAAGGCAGGAGCAGCATCAACTTCCTCCGCTCCAAAACAGGAAGGAACTGTTGCTCGTTACAGACAGGGCTGGAAAGCTAACCAGTCCTGGAACAAGGGCAAGCAGGCCAGAAAACCTGCTTCTGCCCCTAAGACAGCATGAAGAGAGGGCCCCCTCTCCGGAAATGGATCTAGTGGGGGGCAGACTTTCTCTCTTCGCCCAGGCTTGGGCAAGAGATGTCCAGGATCCCTGGGCGTTGGAGATCATATCTCAGGGATATCTTCTGGACTTCAAAGCTTCTCCTCCACAAGGGAGATTTCATCTTTCAAGGTTATCAGCAAACCAAATAAAGAAAGAGGCGTTTCTACGCTGTGTACAAGACCTCTTACTAATGGGGGTGATCCACCCAGTTCCACGGACGGAACAAGGGCAAGGATTTTACTCAAATCTGTTTGTGGTTCCCAAGAAAGAGGGAACCTTCAGACCAATCTTGGACCTAAAAATCTTAAACAAATTCCTAAGGGTTCCATCATTCAAAATGGAAACTATTCGAACCATCCTACCCATGATCCAAGAGGGTCAGTATATGACCACAGTGGACTTAAAGGATGCCTACCTTCACATACCGATTCACAAAGATCATTATCGGTACCTAAGATTTGCCTTTCTAGACAGGCATTACCAATTTGTAGCTCTTCCCTTCGGGTTAGCTACGGCCCAGAGAATTTTTACAAAGGTTCTGGGCTCACTTCTGGCGGTACTAAGACCGCGAGGCATTGCGGTGGCTCCGTACCTAGACGACATTCTGATACAAGCGTCAAGTTTTCAAATTGCCAAGTCTCATACAGAGATAGTTCTGGCATTTCTGAGGTCGCATGGGTGGAAGGTGAACGTGGAAAATAGTTCTCTATTACCACTCACAAGGGTTCCCTTCCTAGGGACTCTTATAGATTCTGTAGAGATGAAAATTTACCTGACGGAGTCCAGGTTATCAAAACTTCTAAATGCTTGCCGTGCCCTTCATTCCATTCCACACCCGTCAGTAGCTCAGTGCATGGAAGTAATCGGCTTAATGGTAGCGGTAATGGACATAGTACCATTTGCACGCTTGCATCTCAGACCGCTGCAATTATGCATGCTAAGTCAATGGAATGGGGATTACTCAGATTTGTCCCCTCTACTAAATCTGGATCAAGAGACCAGAGATTCTCTTCTCTGGTGGCTTTCTCGAGTCCATCTGTCCAGGGGTATGACCTTTCGCAGGCCAGATTGGATGATTGTAACAACAGATGCCAGCCTTCTAGGTTGGGGCGCAGTCTGGAACTCCCTGAAGGCTCAGGGATTGTGGACTCAGGAGGAGAAACTCCTCCCAATAAATATTCTGGAATTAAGAGCAATATTCAATGCTCTTCTTGCTTGGCCTCAGTTGGCGACACTGGGGTTCATCAGATTTCAGTCGGACAACATCACGACTGTGGCTTACATCAACCATCAAGGGGGAACCAGGAGTTCCCTAGCGATGTTGGAAGTCTCAAAGATAATTCGCTGGGCAGAGTCTCACTCTTGCCACCTGTCAGCGATCTATATCCCAGGCGTGGAGAACTGGGAGGCGGATTTTCTAAGTCGCAAGACTTTTCATCCGGGGGAGTGGGAACTTCATCCGGAGGTCTTCGCTCAACTGATTCATCGTTGGGGCAAACCAGAACTGGATCTCATGGCGTCTCGCCAGAACGCCAAACTTCCTTGTTACGGATCCAGGTCCAGGGACCCGGGAGAGGTGCTGATAGATGCTCTAGCAGCCCCTTGGGTTTTCAACATGGCTTATGTGTTTCCACCATTTACGCTACTTCCTCGATTCATTGCCAAGATCAAACAGGAGAAAACATCAGTGATTCTGATAGCGCCTGCGTGGCCACGCAGGACCTGGTATGCAGACCTAGTGGACATGTCGTCCTGTCCACCATGGCCTCTGCCTCTGAGGCAGGACCTTCTAATTCAGGGTCCTTTCAACCATCCAAATCTAATTTCTCTGAGGCTGACTGCATGGAGATTGAACGCTTGATTCTATCAAAGCGTGGCTTCTCGGAGTCGGTTATTGATACCTTAATACAGGCTCGGAAACCTGTTACCAGAAAAATTTACCATAAGATTTGGCGTAAATATTTATATTGGTGCGAATCCAAGAGTTACTCATGGAGTAAGGTTAGGATTTCTAGGATATTGTCTTTTCTACAAGAGGGTTTAGAAAAGGGCTTATCTGCTAGTTCGTTAAAGGGACAGATTTCTGCTCTGTCTATTCTTCTACACAAACGTCTGGCAGAAGTTCCAGACGTTCAGGCTTTTTGTCAGGCTTTGGCTAGGATTAAGCCTGTGTTTAAGACTGTTGCTCCGCCGTGGAGCTTAAACTTGGTTCTTAAAGTTCTTCAAGGTGTTCCGTTTGAACCCCTTCATTCCATTGATATTAAGCTGTTATCTTGGAAAGTTCTGTTTTTGATGGCTATTTCCTCGGCTCGAAGAGTCTCTGAGTTATCTGCCTTACATTGTGATTCTCCTTATCTGATTTTCCATTCAGACAAGGTAGTTCTGCGTACTAAACCTGGGTTCTTACCTAAGGTAGTTTCTAACAGGAATATCAATCAAGAGATTGTTGTTCCATCATTGTGTCCTAATCCTTCTTCAAAGAAGGAACGACTTTTGCATAATCTGGACGTAGTCCGTGCCCTGAAGTTCTATTTACAGGCAACTAAAGATTTTCGTCAAACTTCTTCCCTGTTTGTCGTTTATTCTGGTCAGAGGAGAGGTCAAAAGGCTTCGGCTACCTCTCTCTCCTTTTGGCTTCGTAGCATAATATGTTTAGCCTATGAGACTGCTGGACAGCAGCCCCCTGAAAGAATTACAGCTCATTCCACTAGAGCTGTGGCTTCCACCTGGGCCTTTAAGAATGAGGCCTCTGTTGAACAGATTTGCAAGGCTGCGACTTGGTCTTCGCTTCATACCTTTTCAAAATTTTACAAATTTGACACTTTTGCTTCTTCGGAGGCTGTTTTTGGGAGAAAGGTTCTACAGGCAGTGGTTCCTTCCGTTTAAAGTTCCTGCCTTGTCCCTCCCATCATCCGTGTACTTTAGCTTTGGTATTGGTATCCCATAAGTAATGGATGACCCGTGGACTGAATACACTTAACAAGAGAAAACATAATTTATGCTTACCTGATAAATTTATTTCTCTTGTAGTGTATTCAGTCCACGGCCCGCCCTGTCTTTTTTGAGGCAGATCTAAATTTTAATTAAAACTCCAGTCACCACTGTACCCTATGGTTTCTCCTTTCTTGTCTTGTTTCGGTCGAATTACTGGATATGACATGTGAGGGGAGGAGCTATGTAGCAGCTCTGCTTGGGTGATCCTCTTGCAACTTCCTGTTGGGAAGGGAATATATCCCATAAGTAATGGATGACCAGTGGACTGAATACACTACAAGAGAAATAAATTTATCAGGTAAGCATAAATTATGTTTTCCTGCAGAATATGTAGGTCTGCTCTTATTTTAAATCTCTCATATATGCTTTGTAAATGCGTGCCCCTTCGTGAAAAAAAAATGCCCCCCCATTTCATTCGTTCTGGAGCCGACCCTGGTCCACATGCTTCTGGCTAAGGCTGGTTCTCTGTTTGCAGCTATATTTCCTGTAGCAGAGTAAAGGCACTCAGATGGTGTTGAGGTGCTTGAGATGTATATGTAGGGTTTTGCCAATTTCACCAAAGTGGGATATTTATCTTTGTTAGCTCTTCACCAATGCAAAGTGTTTTTCACCTTGGCAAGGGGCCTCTCAATAAAGTAACCCTTGACTTCATTCTAACATAAAAAATATCTTGAATATCTATATGCAATGGTAAATAACCAGCTATAAGTTTAGGAGAAAATATCTAGTCCGCTCTAAAAATAACGGATATATACTTATAAAGGTTGAACTTGGTACATATTATCACAATTTATATAATATAATATATAAAAAAAACAATAAAAAACAAATCAAAAGCACTAAGGACTATATATCAATAACAGGACAAAGCCTTATTTATACAGTACATATAATCAGCAATAGCAAGCAATACGCTAATAATTGTGCAAACAGATAATAGTGCACATCAATTTAAATAACCCATCAATCTAGGGGCTAGGTGTAAACAACAAGCTTGGTACTATATCATGAAAAGCATAGTTCCAAATCACCGGATTTAATATAAACAATCCAAATGAGGACTATTATATCTGGGTTGCACATAAGCCAGGGGTAGTTGTAAATGTATACCATCCTGAAAAAGTGAAAAGTAGACGTCCTTTAGGCTAAGGACATAGCCATATAACACAATACCATGTGCAGGAGTTCATTGGAGTTAAGCAGCTGGTGTTGTGCACAGACCAACTAATTGCAAACCAACTAATCGACTAATCGGCATGCCCTGAGGAAGCCCCGTCTATTCCTATGTGACGAGGGGGTGAAACGCGCGTCGGCAATAGGCTGACCGGACCCACGTGACCTTCCACGCTGAATGAGCAAGCCACTGAGCAGAGCGGAGCATTACGAGCGGCTTTATGAAAGTCCAACAACAAATGGTTTTAGCTATATCTCCTCTAGCCTAGCAGTCAGCAAAGACGGCTAACTTTCCAGCATAGCCTACTTAGGAGACAAAAGCAAGCAAAGCAACAAGCGGATGAATAACAGCCTTCCGAAAGGAGGAGGAGAAGGAAAGCAAAGCAATATCTTTTCATCGGAAATGAGCAATACCTGGCACTGATGGCCGGATGACATCTTCTAAAGCTGACAAGGGAAGGTGCAGTCGACAGAGGGGTACAGTATATCAACACAAAGTATCCTCCTGTACCTAATCCTGCAATAGCTTGTTTGGTCATCTTGTGCTTACTTTCTGTATTACTTACCGACACAATGTTTGCTTGACTCTATGTGACTTTGGTGATTTGTTTACTGCTTGCCTGACGCCGCATTTACAACTATATGCATGCTCTTACTATGCTATATTAACAGTTCTATGTCATGAACATTTGCTTACTAACGGAACATCTATTAACATCAGACTGATTCCTATTGAACTGTTTCTTTTGCTAAAATTGCTCACGCTACTCAATTTACATTTGCCATATTCTCTAGCGTTTGACCTTTTTTATAAATAAAAGTGTTTCACTGGTCTGAATAGACCAAGTTTATATAGAAAATTGTTGCAACAAAGAAAGTTTGTAATTACTGTTTACATTGAGTGATTTACTGTGTATGCATTTACTTTCCATTGTTGTTTTTTGCAATGTCGAGTTAAGGTGAAGTCTTAAGCCTGTCTCAGTTGATTACTAAAACCGTGTAACGGTCTGAGGACTTGCTGAGAGCATATTACACTCTCACCTACTTTTAAATTAATATGGCTCACGTAATTAACTGAATCAGCTTGGTTGACACGGGGACCGGTCCCACTATTATATCCTTGAAAGGATTTTAGAATATTTTTACTTCACACTATGTGCAATTAATGTTATGTATCTTGTACTGTTCCGATCTCTTAATCAGCCTGACACACAATAAACCCACTAGTTTTGATATGTATCAATTGAGTGCCATTTGCCTATTTTCAAAAAAAAGAGTGCTGAAATCCCAGTCTTTTACAAGTGATATTATTATGTATCACTTTTCTTCTAAAACATAAATTCATATATATATATATATATATATATATATATATATATATATATATATATATATATATATATATATATATATATATATATATACAGGTGGCCCTCTGTTTACAACGGTTCAATTTGCACCGTTTCAGAATAACAACCTTTTTTTCAGTCATGTGACTGCTATTGAAAAGCATTGAGAAGCAGTGCATTGATTAAAAAAGCCAGTAGGTGGAGCTGCCCGCTTGTTTTGCAGCAAAGATATGCAAGCCAAGAAAGCTGAAATTAATAATTTTAACCAGACCTGAGCTATCGAGCAGATTTCAAAGGAACAAGATCTTCCGGTCTGTAAATTACGGATCTGTTTGCAGCTATATTTCCTGTAGCAGAGTAAAGGCACTCAGATGGTGTTGAGGTGCTTGAGATGTATATGTAGGGTTTTGCCAATTTCACCAAAGTGGGATATTTATCTTTGTTAGCTCTTCACCAATGCAAAGTGTTTTTCACCTTGGCAAGGGGCCTCTCAATAAAGTAACCCTTGACTTCATTCTAACATAAAAAATATCTTGAATATCTATATGCAATGGTAAATAACCAGCTATAAGTTTAGGAGAAAATATCTAGTCCGCTCTAAAAATAACGGATATATACTTATAAAGGTTGAACTTGGTACATATTATCACAATTTATATAATATAATATATAAAAAAAACAATAAAAAACAAATCAAAAGCACTAAGGACTATATATCAATAACAGGACAAAGCCTTATTTATACAGTACATATAATCAGCAATAGCAAGCAATACGCTAATAATTGTGCAAACAGATAATAGTGCACATCAATTTAAATAACCCATCAATCTAGGGGCTAGGTGTAAACAACAAGCTTGGTACTATATCATGAAAAGCATAGTTCCAAATCACCGGATTTAATATAAACAATCCAAATGAGGACTATTATATCTGGGTTGCACATAAGCCAGGGGTAGTTGTAAATGTATACCATCCTGAAAAAGTGAAAAGTAGACGTCCTTTAGGCTAAGGACATAGCCATATAACACAATACCATGTGCAGGAGTTCATTGGAGTTAAGCAGCTGGTGTTGTGCACAGACCAACTAATTGCAAACCAACTAATCGACTAATCGGCATGCCCTGAGGAAGCCCCGTCTATTCCTATGTGACGAGGGGGTGAAACGCGCGTCGGCAATAGGCTGACCGGACCCACGTGACCTTCCACGCTGAATGAGCAAGCCACTGAGCAGAGCGGAGCATTACGAGCGGCTTTATGAAAGTCCAACAACAAATGGTTTTAGCTATATCTCCTCTAGCCTTGCAGTCAGCAAAGACGGCTAACTTTCCAGCATAGCCTACTTAGGAGACAAAAGCAAGCAAAGCAACAAGCGGATGAATAACAGCCTTCCGAAAGGAGGAGGAGAAGGAAAGCAAAGCAATATCTTTTCATCGGAAACGAGCAATACCTGGCACTGATGGCCGGATGACATCTTCTAAAGCTGACAAGGGAAGGTGCAGTCGACAGAGGGGTACAGTATATCAACACAAAGTATCCTCCTGTACCTAATCCTGCAATAGCTTGTTTGGTCATCTTGTGCTTACTTTCTGTATTACTTACCGACACAATGTTTGCTTGACTCTATGTGACTTTGGTGATTTGTTTACTGCTTGCCTGACGCCGCATTTACAACTATATGCATGCTCTTACTATGCTATATTAACAGTTCTATGTCATGAACATTTGCTTACTAACGGAACATCTATTAACATCAGACTGATTCCTATTGAACTGTTTCTTTTGCTAAAATTGCTCACGCTACTCAATTTACATTTGCCATATTCTCTAGCGTTTGACCTTTTTTATAAATAAAAGTGTTTCACTGGTCTGAATAGACCAAGTTTATATAGAAAATTGTTGCAACAAAGAAAGTTTGTAATTACTGTTTACATTGAGTGATTTACTGTGTATGCATTTACTTTCCATTGTTGTTTTTTGCAATGTCGAGTTAAGGTGAAGTCTTAAGCCTGTCTCAGTTGATTACTAAAACCGTGTAACGGTCTGAGGACTTGCTGAGAGCATATTACACTCTCACCTACTTTTAAATTAATATGGCTCACGTAATTAACTGAATCAGCTTGGTTGACACGGGGACCGGTCCCACTATTATATCCTTGAAAGGATTTTAGAATATTTTTACTTCACACTATGTGCAATTAATGTTATGTATCTTGTACTGTTCCGATCTCTTAATCAGCCTGACACACAATAAACCCACTAGTTTTGATATGTATCAATTGAGTGCCATTTGCCTATTTTCAAAAAAAAGAGTGCTGAAATCCCAGTCTTTTACAAGTGATATTATTATGTATCACTTTTCTTCTAAAACATAAATTCATATATATATATATATATATATATATATATATATATATATATATATATATATATACAGGTGGCCCTCTGTTTACAACGGTTCAATTTGCACCGTTTCAGAATAACAACCTTTTTTTCAGTCATGTGACTGCTATTGAAAAGCATTGAGAAGCAGTGCATTGATTAAAAAAGCCAGTAGGTGGAGCTGCCCGCTTGTTTTGCAGCAAAGATATGCAAGCCAAGAAAGCTGAAATTAATAATTTTAACCAGACCTGAGCTATCGAGCAGATTTCAAAGGAACAAGATCTTCCTGTCTGTAAATCAGTCCAGATTGGAATGCATAGAAAGAACTGTTTGTTTAATCTCTTTGGACCTACTCTGTGTGCCCTTTCTATAGCGATTGGCAACTTTTTTTTTTTTTAATTTACTTATATATTTATTAGTTGTTGATGTGAAAAACCAGTGAAAGCTAGTGAGGTAACAAACCCCCAAAAAAATAAAATAAAAAATAAATAAAGCAGTAGTTGTGCACTAAGTGAGAATTGGCCACCTACATGTAAAGATTCCTTGTAATAATGTTGGATTTGAGCTGATTTACCTCAGATATTATGGGATGAGTAAAAAAAAAAAAAAAGAGTATATATTACCCTCTTCACTCCATACAATTACATACTCCAAATCACAAGAGAACTTTAACAACATTTAACAGGAGGCCAAGCTATTAAATTAGGTGTAGGTCAGTTTAAACTATATTAGAAATAGATATAACCCAAAATATGGCTATTTGTAGACAATACAACCTACCAAGAAAACATAAAAGTTATATTATTTTGTTTTAACAGATACAAAATTGTACTTCGCAGAGGAGAACAGACAAAAGATATTATTTTAAATTGAAATACATGTCCATCTTCCAACAATACTGATAAAAAATCTGAAATCATTGATTTTAAATCGCCCATAATTTTACCTATTTGCCCATTTTAAATTGAAATACATGTCCATCTTCCAACAATACTGATAAAAAATCTGAAATCATTGATTTTAAATCGCCCATAATTTTACCTATTTGCCCATTTTAAAGATGGCCGCCACTAACTTGGATGTCATAAATGTTCCTAAAATGCGCCAAAATTTGCCACCCCCCTCTTCCCTGATAGGCTGAACTAGCCTTTAAATATCTCAGTCATTCTGAGTGCTGGTATAGTCTTGATAAAGGCCCCCAGGCCGAAACGCGTTGACAGACCCCTATTTGACATACCAGCCTGAGATACACGGTGAGCACACTTCATATATGAGCCCTGTTTTAGCAGAAGTTTTTTGGTGCACCTGTATTTTTTTCTTTTTCCTTTAGGCATCCAGACTCTGCAGCCTCTGACCTCACTTTGCGAAACAACTTTCCACACACTTTAAACAACTTAGTTATTATTCCTATCTCCTAATTTAATGTTCTCATTCACTTGTACTGATTTTTAATAGTATCCTTGATTGCTTTTTGAACTTTTTAACCCCTTTCTTTATGCAACTGTATGTGATTTTTTTCACACACAGAGATGTTACTTAAACTTAAACTCAAAATGTTAGTTTTTTTATCACATTTTTTAACGCATTTCTGATTCACTGTATAGTCATTTTTATGACACAGCTTATGTTGATATACACAACGAGCACACTATATGCTTTTTTAAATTGCACATCTTTAAAACATTACAGGACACTTCTTGCACTTTAAAACATTGCAGCACACAAATTGCACATTTTTTTAAAACATTGCAGCACACTTCCTGCACTTTAAAACATTGCAGCACACTTCCTGCACCTTCATATAGGGTTTACACATCTACGTCGCGCTCAAGCCACCCTCTTTTGAAGGAGGCGCTCCTTTCCAAATTCTTGTGTAACCTTTATTAAGAACCATTGTGTTAGGCTGTCGTTTAAATCCAAGTGAGCCTGTGCGGTTTTATCACGTGGCGCAGAACACTATACTTTTTTTTTCATTCTTAAGGTCACGCTACTCTCATTCAGCCTCTTCCTCTTACCGTCGGTACGTTAGCCCTCCGAACACCAACCGTACTCATAGCAGGATTTACCTTGCCTCTCTCACAAGCAGGTTTCTTCAGCGTATCATCGGATTAGACCGGCTGTCTGACGTCACTGCCTCTGTCACTGTGCTCAGGTGTAGCGTTAGCAAACAGTGCATGCAATACAATCCGTGGGAATTTACAGCAGTTTATATGCCCAATGCAATAATATACATACAGGAACTCAGGTCCTCGGCTCAGCAGTTGGATGATAAGTGAAACATGCCATCAAAAATATTTATAAGATCGTGTAGCAAGCCAACACCATGTATGTTTCACCCCTTCGAAAACATCAAACTGGGGCTTCATCAGGGCTGTGTTGCTTGACACCTTTGTGCCTTCCTTTATACACCTTAGGCCCAACCCTCAAACAACTCATCACCTTCTTTCTCTCTTAAAGGGACATTTACCTATACACAATCTATATCTTACATTTTATTCGTGTTAAATAACAAGTCTTAATCTAATCTCAATTGGCGCTGAATCACCCTTATAGGGATCACCCTTATATATACATACATATCCATTCTTTAGACATGTATATGTATGTATCGCATTGTTATAGCCCTTTGCCTGCCTTTCTTTATGAGACCTCATATCTTTGAGCCCTTATAAATTTTTAATGCAATATTTTTTTTAAATATTTTTTAGTAAATGGTATTTTTTTTATGAGTGTAACTATACTTTGTAATGTCTTTTTGATGTGTTTTGTGAAACAGCCACAGCGCTAACCCGAGAAGCGTTAACTTTAATTGCGCTCAAGCGATTTTGTTTACTCTGAACTTATAATAGCAGCGCAATTTAACCTGCGCGCAAATGAACGTGAAAACCCAGTATCACTTGCGCGCAAATACTTGCACTCCACTCATAATCTGGCCCGTAATGTTTTAAGCAGGAAAAAAAAGTCCAGTACTTATTATTAGGATTTATTTGTATAGTGCAGCAGAGTTCCGTAGCGCTGATAATCTTGCAAGATAATAATAAGGATGTTTTTGCTGATGCGACTAGTTGGTCATGCAAAGACTGATTTCTGGGTCATTACAGACAACGACATAACCAGGTCACTTACAGAGACTGTACAGATGATGTAATGGATTTGTGTTTTTTGTTGTGGCGTGATTAAGCCTGGCAGCCATACCCAGACAGTTCTTGTTGTCTGGGAGTTTTAAAGTCTCTGGCACTGAAGGCAGGTTGTACAGTTATAATCTATGGTGTTGTTTGCATCTTATACCTATGTTTATTAGTGAAAATAAAGTGCTGAAAAAAACCAACTATAACAAATACAGATGACAACTAGTGTTTGCAAGGACGGTCATATACCGTTTTGTTTACAGACTGTACAAATATGCTGATCTGATTATTTAAATGGAGAATATATATAGCAATGTTCTGCATAACTAGAATCTTAGGATGTGACATTTCCTGTTATATAAATCTCTGGAAATTATTTTTAGTGAGAGAAAAATTGTAAGACTTTAAAACAAAGTGATGCTGAGTGCTGCCTCTAAAGAGTGTTCCAATGGATATTTAATAGACAAGTATTTCCTATAGGTTTGTACACATTTTGCTTTATTGTACATACTACAAGCAGATGTCAAACAAAATTACATTGTGCTATTGAGTTTGAATGAGTCAAACAAAAGCTGTCACCCATAAATAATTTCAGCAAGAAAATTGTGATGACCCAGGTGCCAAAATGGTCAAATGCAAACTCATATTATGTAGTTTGGATAGATAAAATAGAGGATTTTCTTATTTTTTTTTCACTTTTTATGAGCATTTTTAGGACTGCTGAAATAAAGTTTTATTTTATATGAAGATATTTTTTTGATAATTCACAAACAATTTACATATATTCAGGATTGAAGAAGAAGAATGGGATAAATATATGAATCCTACGAAACCCGAATCTGAAAAATACAAAGTGAGTCGCACTTTCAGCTTCTTTCGAAACAGAATGAGCAGCACACGGAATAAAAACAAGGTAAGCACTGACATGAGCAATAAGGAAATTGTCATTTCAAGATTCTGTTTTTTCAACGTTTGAGATGTAGGTCACTAGTAATTGTAATGCTAAATTAAATTACCCACATTTAAACCTTGTTCTTCACAGCTCCTAAATACATTTCAATCAATAAGTACATTAATTAAAATACCAATTAATTGAAAACGTCTAAATTCCAAATTATAATAATAGTAATACTTTAATAATATTATTTGAAATAAAAAGTTGTGTTATCCCCTTTTTTTAAAATCTTAAAATTACATATTTATTTGTATTGTAACAAAGGTTCCCAAACTTTAGACCAGATTTGTTTTAGCCTTAAAGGGAAATAAAGTATTTTTTTGTCTTTTTGTTGTATTCAAAAAGGAAGTTTAAAATACTTTTTTTTTTTTTTTTTTTTTTTTGGAACGTCGTTCCTGTACTGAAAAATGCTCACAGCTAGGGGCAGATATAGCTCACTGGCTGTAACAAATGATCACTTCCTGATTTCAAAATCAAATTAAACAAACGTACCTTAAACCTTTTTGTTTGTTTATTTTTTTAAGGGAGAAAAGGTATTTTTATAGTGTTTAACTAATGCACTTCAGATGACCCTTTAAGTAGATTAATTGGTAAGATGAGCATCAACATAATTTGGTGACCAGCATTTTCATCAATATCAGTTAGTGCAGGCGAAGAAATATTAATCCTTTGGTATCCTCACATGCACTTACTGATATTGATGCAACTGCTGGCCACTAAAATTATGCGGATGCCCTTTGTTGTAGAGAACAAAAATTAAATATGGATTTTTGTTTCTCATTTAAAGCTTAAAGGTAATCTAAGTTAAAAGTTAATCTTATAATAATCATGGCTTTTACTTTTTGTTTGAATTATTCTTACCTTTCTTTTAAAAATATCTTTCACCTTCTGTCTTACATTTTTTTGACACTTCCAGACAAGTGTCACAACACACTGATATGGTCAGACATCACGGCTGAGAATTGCAGATTATTCTCAGCGTAGGCTAACCGTAGGCCTAACAAATTGGTGTCAAGAACATATACAGTAAATTTATATATATATATATATATATATATATATATATATATATATATGTGTGTGTGTGTATATATATATATATATATATATGTGTGTGTGTGTGTATATATATATATATATATATATGTATGTGTATATATATATATATATACATATATATATATATATATATGTATGTCTGTGTGTGTGTTTATATATATATGTGTGTGTGTTTATATATATATATATATATATGTCTGTGTGTTTATATATATATATATATATATATATGTCTGTGTGTGTGTTTATATATATATATATATATATATATGTGTGTGTGTGTGTGTGTGTGTATATATATATATGTGTGTGTGTGTGTGTGTATATATATGTGTATATATATATATATATGTGTGTGTCTGTATATGTGTATATATATATATACATATATATCTATGTGTATATTAATATATATATATATGTGTGTGTGTGTGTGTGTCTCTCTCTGTATATATATGGATATATATGTATACATATATAATGTGTGTGTGTATGTATATGTGTATATATATATATATATATATATATATATATATACACACATACTAACCACACATCTCTCTTTACGTAATGGTTACCTCACACTGAGTTATCGAGAACCAATATGACTATAGTTTTCATATTTTATTGAATAGACGTCCTTTTTATGTTCATTTAAAAATTTATATTTAATTTAAAAACTGGTGATTGTATTATCCCCAGGCAAATTGTATTACAGGTAACATAATTGTAAAGACATTGCTAATCAAATAAAATGTATTAGTGTCCATTATGTTTGTAAATGTACTGATTTACTAGCTTAATATAATTAAATTGTATGACTCACATATTAGGCCCTAGAGAACTAATTACTTGTCATTTAGAGCTACCTCTTGCAGCAGCTTATTGCTGGGCTTTCATTAATTTATAATTTATATTTGTCAGTAGTGTATTACTGGGACACAATTGAAAATCTTAAAGGAACAGTCGAGTCAAAATTTTAACTTTCATGATTCAGAAAGGACATGCAATTTTAAACAACTTTCAAATATACTTTTATCATCAAATTTGCTTTGTTCTCTTGTATTCTTAGTTGAAAGCTAAGCCTAGGTAGGCTCATATGCTAATTTTAAGCCCTTGAAGGCCGCCTCTTTACTGTGTTGTTTTTTTACAGCTAGTTCATGTGTGCCATATAGATAATATTGTGCTTACTCCTGTGTTATTTATGAGTCAGCACTGATTGGCTAAAATGGAAGCCTGTCAAAAGAGCTTAAATAAGGGGGCAGTCTGCAGAGCATTAGATACAAGGTTATTGCAAAGGTAAAAGGTATATTAATATAACCATATTGGTTATGCAAAACTGGGAAATTTTGTCATAAAGGGATTATCTATCTTTTTAAACAATATAAATTTTGAAGTAGACTGTCCCTTAACTTTATTCTTGACACCATAATTTAAAAACCTATGCAAAATTTTGTTTTCTATCCTGACAAATATATGTTTGGCCCAAAGGCCAACTAGAACATTGTTCAACTTCCAACTTAATAGGTATTTGACCTGTAATAAAAACATGAAAACATTTGCTCCTTCTTGGGCACAGGGAATTAGTTGCACAGTTGAGAACCTATTTATGCAGATAATTATGTTGTCTATGAGCAGTTGATTTCCTAATGGTGGTTGTGCCATGGAGTTATCCGCTACTTTACATTACTTAAGTTACTCTCTCTTACATCCACTGTATCTCGCTTCCCAATTGTACACATCCACCCTATCACTTTATCTCTGATCACAATGAGAATGTGCTTCTGTCCTGAAGGAAAACATCTACACCAAGAAGTATTTTTGTTTGCACGTTTACAAATATGATTCTTTAAAAAGTGATCTCTTAATTTCTGCTATTTTTTTTTATCATGCATGTCACTGTTGATTTAGGGGGTGGCAATGTGCAGAAATTTTACCTCCTGTGAGTGTTTCTGTGGGTGTCTGTGTTTGTCTTTGTGCTTTTGTTGGAGTCTCTGAGTGTATTTTTTTCTTCTTCTGTGGGTCTCTCTGTGAGGGTTTTGTGTTTCTGTCTTTGTGCATTTTCTGTGGATGTCTTTGTGTGTTTTATGTGTTTGTCTGTGAGTGTGTATGTCTCTGTGTGTTTTCTGTGTTTGTCTGTGTGTATGTCTTTGTGTGTTTTCTGAGGCTATCTCTGTGGTTGTTTCCTTTGGTGTATGTGCAAGTTTGTGATTTGTGTGTGTGTGTGTGTGTCCATTGTCTGTTCCTTTTTAGGACATTTTGACCTTTAATACTGATTATTCACATCTTTCCTACAGACTTTGAGACTGAGACCTTTCCGGAAGTCACCAATCCACCACTTAAAGGGACATTGAGCACTAAATAAATTCTAGATAGAATAAAGCATTCAAACAAAAGATTAGTCTTAGAATAAAATGTAGATTTTTTTTTAAAATGTATTTATTTATCAAAGTTCAGGCAGAGATACAAAATAAATATGATTTGCTTCAATAACATGTACATACACTTGGGTAAGATAAGTTGGATAGACAAGTGCATAGTCAATATGCATAGAACTCTTTCCTGAACAGTTTTAAACATTTTATAATTATAATTAAACTGAAGGAGGAGAGGATAATGGGAGAGGGAGGGAGAAGAGGGAGGAAGGGGGGTGTTGATTTTTTTTAACGTTTCATTAGTTTTTTGAATACAGTGTTGACAAAATAAGTGTAAAGTTTTAGTGTCTATACAACAATGGGAGCTGCCATATTGTAACTTAGGTTACCTTCTCTGCTGTGGCCAATTAGGGGCAGTTATAAATAGGTCACTAGAGTGTGCAGCCAATGGCTGTGTGGAATATAACAGTGTTCTGCTCTTTCATTTCTAACAGCAACTGAAAAACTCACAATGTCAGAATGGAATTACAGGAAAAGGGGACAAAATAAATAATGAAAGTATATTGCAGAGTTTTATTATATATACAATTTATCATTTTATATTACCATCTCAAAGTGTTTAATGTCTGTTTAAGCTTTAAATTATTGTTTTAGGTAGTACAGTTTCAGTCACTGCATACTGTTGGCATCTTCCTTGACAAAAAGATAATCAGAACTCCATATTTTGTCTTGTAAATCTCCTTTTCTTTCATGTAATTGGCAAGAGTCCATGAGCTTGTGAAGTATGGGATATACAATCCTACCAGGAGGGGCAAAGTTTCCAAAACCTCAAAATTCCTATAAATACACCCTTCACCACACCCACAATTCAGTTTTACAAACTTTGCCTCCTATGGAGGTGGTGAAGTAAGTTTGTGCTAGATATCTACGTTGATATGCGCTTCTCAGCATTTTGAAGCCCGATTCCTCTCAGACTACAGTGAATGTCAGAGGGATGTGAAGGGAGTATCACCTATTGAATGCAATGGTTTTCCTTGCGGGACATCTATTTCATAGGTTCTCTGTTATCGGTCGTAGAGATTCATCTCCTACCTCCCATATTCAGATCAACGATATACTCTCATATTCCATTACCTCTACTGATAACTGTTTCAGTACTGGTTTGGCTATCTGCTATATGTGGATGGGTGTCTTTCGGTAAGTACGTTTTCATTACTTAAGAGACTCTCAGCTATGGTTTGGCACTTTATGCATTAATATAAAATTTCCCACCTCCTATTTCTCACCCTCCTACCCATTTAGA
This sequence comes from Bombina bombina, assembly GCF_027579735.1. NCBI lineage: Eukaryota > Metazoa > Chordata > Amphibia > Anura > Bombinatoridae > Bombina > Bombina bombina. The sequence continues at coordinate 196,196,098 of NC_069500.1, read as the reverse complement.
TTGTAAATTCCCACGGGAACAGGGCTCCAAATTCCTCCTGTATTTGTTTGTTAAATTTTGGCTGGTGTCTCATATTGTACTGTCCTTTTATCTTTGTTACCTATGAACAGCGCTGCGGAATCTGTTGGCGCTTTATAAATAAAGAATAATAATAATAATTAATATAAAGTTCTAAATATATGTATTGTACTTATATTTGCCATGAGTCAGGTTATGTACATTTCCTTTTGCAGACTATCAGTTTCATATTTGGGAAAAAAACATATTTAGGAAAATATTTTTCTTTCCTGGGGTATAGTCTTTTTTCAATTAACTGCTTTTTCATGAATTTTCGTGGGCAAAATTAGGCTCGCGAGGCGCAAAATGCCAAAGTTTATTGCGTCATTCTTGGCGCAAGAGTTTTTTTTACGCTAAGGTATGTCCGATGACGCAAATTCGTCATTTCCGGCGTCTTAGTTGACGCCGAATTCCTTGCACAAGGTTGCGTCTACAATGACGCAAGTGTGTCATTTCCGGATTTTGTTAACGACAAAAAAATTACAGTTTGCGTCGTGCGTCATACTTGGCGCCAAATAATTTTATTATTTAAAACCCCATTTCTATATGCCTCTTGCCTTTTTCTATGTCAGAGGGCTATGCTGTTTGCATTTTTTTTCCCATTCCTGAAACTGCAATATAAGGAAATTGATAATTTTGCTTTATATGTTGTTTTTCTCTTACATTTGCAAGATGTCTCAATCTGATCCTGTCTCAGAAACCACTGTTGGAACCCTGCTTCATGATAACAGTTCTACCAAAGCTAAGTGCATCTGTTTTAAATTTGTGGAGATTATATCTCTAGCTGTGGTATGTAATAGTTGTCATGATAAGCTTTTACATGCAGAGAATGTGTCCATCAGTAATAGTACAATGCCTGTTGTTCCTTCAACATCTAATGTACATGATATACCTGTGAATATAAAAGATTTTGTTGCTTATGCGATTCAGAAGGCTTTGTCTGCCGTCCCGCCTTCTAATAAACGTAAAAGGTATTTTAAAACTTCTCAGAAACTTGATGAAATTTCAAATGACCGACAACATACTGAATTATCCTCCTCTGATGAGGATCTCTCCGATTCAGAAGATCCTTCCTCAGATATTGACACTGACAAATCTACTTATTTTTTAAAATGGAGTATATTCATTCCTTGTTAAAATAGGTGTTGATTACATTGGATATTGAGGAAACTAGTCCTCTTGATATTAAAACTAGTAAACGTTTAAATTCTGTTAATAAACCTCCTGTGGTTATTCCAGAGGTTTTAACCGTTCCTGATGCTATTTCTGATATGATTTCTAAAGAATGGAATAATCCTGGTGCTTCTTTTATTCCTTCTTCAAGGTTTAAAAAATTGTATCCTTTGCCAGCAGTTAGATTGGAGTTTTGGGAAAAGATCCCCAAAGTTGATGGAGCTATCTCTACTCTTTCTAAACATACTACTATTCCTACAGAAGATAGTATTTCTTTTAAAGATCCTTTAGATTGGAAACTTGAATCTTATCTAAGGAAATCTTATTTATATTCAGGGCATCTTTTTAGGCCTGCAATATCTTTGGCTGATGTTGCAGCTGCTTCAACTTTTTGGTTGGAAACTTTAGCGCAACAAGTATCGGATCACGATTCGTCTAGCATTGTAAAGTTGATTCAACTGTGCCAAGATGTGTGTGGCAAACAAAATAGAAGAAAACAGAAAATATGCTCAACACAATGTACTAAAAACAATACTCTCCTTGTTAGATAAAGTGACCGCTGCCCTTCCTCAGTCTCTCCCCAAGGACTGTATAAGCAATAGACAAAAACGAAATGGATGGCGCTGGTCTTGCAGAATAGTAAGTTTCTAATAATAGATAGAAATGGACTTGATGTGCAAGTTAAAATCTGTTGCAATAATGTGCAATATACTCACTCCTTAAGTAACGTGAGTCCTGCTTCCATGGTATATCCCTCTGTGATATGTCCCTCTCCAAGGGCAACAACGAGGTGGTTTTCAAAAAGGGGGCTGGAAAAGGATTGGAACCTCATCAGCAGTAAAGTGATAACTTTAAATTGAAGAAACAAGTAGTAACTTACTTATCCAAAATAGCAAGTCCGGCTCGTCACAGCGAAATAATTGCAAATATGCAAGATAAAAAGTGGTTTATTGTAACTCTACGCGTTTCAACGCTTAAGCGTCTTTTTCAAGAGCAATAAAAGACAATAAAAACAAGTAACAGTTTGTATCAACTGGAGAGGGACATATCACAGAGGGATATACCATAGAAGCAGGACTCACGTTACTTAAGGAGTGAGTATATTGCACATTATTGCAACAGATTTTAAATTGCACATCAAGTCCATTTCTATCTATTATTAGAAACTTACTATTCTGCAAGACCAGCGCCATCCATTTCGTTTTTGTCTAAAGTTGATTCAACATGCTAATAATTTAATTTGTGATGCCATTTTTGATATTATCAAAATTGATGTTAAATCTATCTCTTAGCTATTTTAGCTAGAAGAGCTTTGTGGCTCAAATCTTGGAATGCTGATATGACTTCTAAGTCCAGATTGCCATCTCTTTCTTTCCAAGGTAATAAATTATTTGGTTCTCAGTTGGATTCAATAATTTCAACTGTCACTGGGGGGGGGGGGGGGGGGGAAGGGAGTTTTTTTGCCTCAGGATAAAAGACCTAAGGGTAAATCTAAAGCTTCTAACCATTTTTGTTACTTTCAACAGAATAAGGAACAGAAACCTAATCCTTCCCCCAAGGAATCTGCTTCCAATTGGAAGCCTTCTTCAAATTGGAATAAATCCAAGCCATTTAAGAGATCAAAACCAGCCCCCAAGTCCGCATGAAGGTGCGGCCCTCATTCCAGCTCAGCTGGTAGGGGGCAGATTAAAATTTTTCAAAGATGTTTGGATCAATTTGGTCCAAAATCAATGGATTCAAAGTATTGTCTCTCAGGGGTACAGAATATGATTCAGAGTAAGACCGCCTGTGAGAAGATCTTTTCTCTCACGCATTCCAGCAAACCCAGTAAAGGCTCAGGCTTTCCTGAAGTGTGTTTCAGACCTGGAGTTTTTGGGGGTAATCATGCCAGTTCTGTTCCAGGAACAGGGTCTGGGGTTTTATTCAAATCTATTCATTGTTCCAAAGAAATAAAATTCATTCATTCCAGTTTTGGATCTAAAGATTTTGAATCGATATACAAGAGTACCAACTTTCAAAATTGTGACTATAAGGACTATTCTGCCTTTTGTTCAGCAAGGGCATTATATGTCCACAATAGACTTACAGGATGCGTATCTTCATATTCCGATTCATCCAGATCACTATCAGTTCCTGAGATTCTCTTTTCTAGACAAGCATTACCAATTTGTTGCTCTTCCTTTTGGCCTAGCAACAGCTCCAAGAATCTTTTCAAAGGTTCTCGGTGCCCTACTCTCTGTAATCAGAGAGCGGGGTATTGCAGTGTTTCCTTATTTGGACGAAATCTTGGTACTCGCTCAGTCTTTACGTTCTGCAAAATATCACACAAATCAACTAGTGTTGTTTCTTCGAAGACATGGTTGGAGGATCAATTTACCAAAAAGTTATTTGATTCCCCAGACAAAGGTAACCTTTTTAGATTTCCAGATAGATTCAGTGTCCATGAGTTTGTCTCTAACAGACAAGAGACGTTTGAAATTGGTTGCAGCCTGTCAAAACCTTCAGTCTCTGTCATTCCCTTCAGTAGCTATGTGCATGGAAGTTTTAGGTCTCATGACTGCAGCATCGGACGCGATCCCCTTTGCTCATTTTCATATGAGACCTCTCCAGCTTTGTATGCTGAACCAATGGTGCAGTGATTATACAAGGATATCACAATTAATATCCTTAAATCCCAATGTTCGACTTTCTCTGACTTGGTGGTTAGATCACCATTGTATAATTTTAGGGGCCTCTTTTGTTTGTCCAACCTGGACTTTGATCACAACAGATGCGAGTCTTTCAGGTTGGGGAGCTGTTTGGGGATCTCTGACAGCACAAGGGGTTTGGAAATCTCAAGAGGCGAGATTACCAATCAATATTTTGGAACTCTGTGCGGTTCCCAGGGCTCTTCAGTTTTGGCCTTTGTTGAAGAGAGAACCGTTCATTTGTTTTCAGACAGACAATATCACAACTGTGGCATATGTCAATCATCAGGGTGGGACTCAAAATCCTCAAGCTATGAAAGAAGTATCTTGGATACTTGTTTGGGCGGAATCCAGCTCCTGTCTAATTTCTGCGGTTCATATTCCAGGTATAGACAATTGGGAAGCGGATTACCTCAGTCGTCAGACTTTACATCCTGGAGAATGGTCTCTCCACCCAGATGTGTTTTCTCAAATTGTTCAGATGTGGGGGCTTCAAGAAATAGATCTGATGGCATCTCATCTAAACAAAAAAACTTCCCAGGTACGTGTCCAGGTCCAGGGATCCTCAGGCAGAAGCAGTGGATGAATTGACACTTCCTTGGTGTTATCAACCTGCTTATATTTTCTCGCCTCTAGTTCTTCTTCCAGGACTGATCTCCAAAATCATCATGGAGTAATCGTTTGTGCTGCTGGTGGCTCCAGCATGGCCTCACAGGTTTTGGTATTCGGATCTTGTTCAGATGTCCAGTTGCCAACCTTGGCCATTCCCATTAAGGCCAGACCTTCTATCTCAAGGTCCATTTTTCCATCAGGATCTCAAATCATTAAATTTGAAGATATGGAAATTGAACGCTTAGTGCTTAGTCATAGAGGTTTCTCTGACTCAGTGATTAATACTTGATTAATACTTGATTAATACTTGACAAAAAGATAATCAGAACTCCATATTTTGTCTTGTAAATCTCCTTTTCTTTCATGTAATTGGCAAGAGTCCATGAGCTTGTGAAGTATGGGATATACAATCCTACCAGGAGGGGCAAAGTTTCCAAAACCTCAAAATGCCTATAAATACACCCTTCACCACACCCACAATTCAGTTTTACAAACTTTGCTTCCTATGGAGGTGGTGAAGTAAGTTTGTGCTAGATTTCTACGTTGATATGCGCTTCTCAGCATTTTGAAGCCCGATTCCTCTCAGACTACAGTGAATGTCAGAGGGATGTGAAGGGAGTATCACCTATTGAATGCAATGGTTTTCCTCGCGGGACATCTATTTCTCATAGGTTCTCTGTTATCGGTCGTAGAGATTCATCTCCTACCTCCCATATTCAGATCAACGATATACTCTCATATTCCATTACCTCTACTGATAACTGTTTCAGTACTGGTTTGGCTATCTGCTATATGTGGATGGGTGTCTTTCGGTAAGTACGTTTTCATTACTTAAGACACTCTCAGCTATGGTTTGGCACTTTATGCATTAATATAAAATTTCCCACCTCCTATTTCTCACCCTCCTACCCATTTAGATTGTAAATTCCCACGGGAACAGGGCTCCAAATTCCTCCTGTATTTGTTTGTTAAATTTTGGCTGGTGTCTCATATTGTACTGTCCTTTTATCTTTGTTACCTATGAACAGCGCTGCGGAATCTGTTGGCGCTTTATAAATAAAGAATAATAATAATAATTAATATAAAGTTCTAAATATATGTATTGTACTTATATTTGCCATGAGTCAGGTTATGTACATTTCCTTTTGCAGACTATCAGTTTCATATTTGGGAAAAAAACATATTTAGGAAAATATTTTTCTTTCCTGGGGTATAGTCTTTTTTCAATTAACTGCTTTTTCATGAATTTTCGCAGGCAAAATTAGGCTCGCGAGGCGCAAAATGCCAAAGTTTATTGCGTCATTCTTGGCGCAAGAGTTTTTTTTACGCTAAGGTATGTCCGATGACGCAAATTCGTAATTTCCGGCGTCTTAGTTGACGCCGAATTCCTTGCACAAGGTTGCGTCTACAATGACGCAAGTGTGTCATTTCCGGATTTTGTTAACGACAAAAAAATTACAGTTTGCGTTGTGCGTCATACTTGGCGCCAAATAATTTTATTATTTAAAACCCCATTCCTATATGCCTCTTGCCTTTTTCTATGTCAGAGGGCTATGCTGTTTGCATTTTTTTTCCCATTCCTGAAACTGCCATATAAGGAAATTGATAATTTTGCTTTATATGTTGTTTTTCTCTTACATTTGCAAGATGTCTCAATCTGATCCTGTCTCAGAAACCACTGTTGGAACCCTGCTTCATGATAACAGTTCTACCAAAGCTAAGTGCATCTGTTTTAAATTTGTGGAGATTATATCTCTAGTTGTGGTATGTAATAGTTGTCATGATAAGCTTTTACATGCAGAGAATGTGTCCATCAGTAATAGTACAATGCCTGTTGTTCCTTCAACATCTAATGTACATGATATACCTGTGAATATAAAAGATTTTGTTGCTTATGCGATTCAGAAGGCTTTGTCTGCCGTCCCGCCTTCTAATAAACGTAAAAGGTATTTTAAAACTTCTCAGAAACTTGATGAAATTTCAAATGACCGACAACATACTGAATTATCCTCCTCTGATGAGGATCTCTCCGATTCAGAAGATCCTTCCTCAGATATTGACACTGACAAATCTACTTATTTATTTAAAATGGAGTATATTCGTTCCTTGTTAAAAGAGGTGTTGATTACATTGGATATTGAGGAAACTAGTCCTCTTGATATTAAAACTAGTAAACGTTTAAATTCTGTTAATAAACCTCCTGTGGTTATTCCAGAGGTTTTAACCGTTCCTGATGCTATTTCTGATATGATTTCTAAAGAATGGAATAATCCTGGTGCTTCTTTTATTCCTTCTTCAAGGTTTAAAAAATTGTATCCTTTGCCAGCAGTTAGATTGGCGTTTTGGGAAAAGATCCCCAAAGTTGATGGGGCTATCTCTACTCTTTCTAAACATACTACTATTCCTACAGAAGATAGTATTTCTTTTAAAGATCCTTTAGATAGGAAACTTGAATCTTATCTAAGGAAAGCTTATTTATATTCAGGGCATCTTTTTAGACCTGCAATATCTTTGGCTGATGTTGCAGCTGCTTCAACTTTTTGGTTGGAAACTTTAGCGCAACAAGTATCGGATCACGATTCGTCTAGCATTGTAAAGTTGATTCAACATGCTAATAATTTAATTTGTGATGCCATTTTTGATATTATCAAAATTGATGTTAAATCTATCTCTTAGCTATTTTAGCTAGAAGAGCTTTGTGGCTCAAATCTTGGAATGCTGATATGACTTCTAAGTCCAGATTGCCATCTCTTTCTTTCCAAGGTAATAAATTATTTGGTTCTCAGTTGGATTCAATAATTTCAACTGTCACTGGGGGGGAAGGGAGTTTTTTTGCCTCAGGATAAAAGACCTAAGGGTAAATCTAAAGCTTCTAACAATTTTTGTTACTTTCAACAGAATAAGGAACAGAAACCTAATCCTTCCCCCAAGGAATCTGCTTCCAATTGGAAGCCTTCTTCAAATTGGAATAAATCCAAGCCATTTAAGAGATCAAAACCAGCCCCCAAGTCCGCATGAAGGTGCGGCCCTCATTCCAGCTCAGCTGGTAGGGGACAGATTAAAATTTTTCAAAGATGTTTGGATCAATTTGGTCCAAAATCAATGGATTCAAAGTATTGTCTCTCAGGGGTACAGAATATGATTCAGAGTAAGACCGCCTGTGAGAAGATCTTTTCTCTCACGCATTCCATCAAACCCAGTAAAGGCTCAGGCTTTCCTGAAGTGTGTTTCAGACCTGGAGTTTTTGGGGGTAATCATGCCAGTTCTGTTCCAGGAACAGGGTCTGGGGTTTTATTCAAATCTATTCATTGTTCCAAAGAAATAAAATTCATTCAGTCCAGTTTTGGATCTAAAGATTTTGAATCGATATGCAAGAGTACCAACTTTCAAAAGTGTGACTATAAGGACTATTCTGCCTTTTGTTCAGCAAGGGCATTATATGTCCACAATAGACTTACAGGATGCGTATCTTCATATTCCGATTCATCCAGATCACTATCAGTTCCTGAGATTCTCTTTTCTAGACAAGCATTACCAATTTGTTGCTCTTCCTTTTGGCCTAGCAACAGCTCCAAGAATCTTTTCAAAGGTTCTCGGTGCCCTACTCTCTGTAATCAGAGAGCGGGGTATTGCGGTGTTTCCTTATTTGGACGAAATCTTGGTACTTGCTCAGTCTTTACGTTCTGCAAAATCTCACACAAATCAACTAGTGTTGTTTCCTCGAAGACATGGTTGGAGGATCAATTTACCAAAAAGTTATTTGATTCCTCAGACAAAGGTAACCTTTTTAGGTTTCCAGATAGATTCAGTGTCCATGAGTTTGTCTCTAACAGACAAGAGACATTTGAAATTGGTTGCAGCCTGTCAAAACCTTCAGTCTCTGTCATTCCCTTCAGTAGCTATGTGCATGGAAGTTTTAGGTCTCATGACTGCAGCATCGGACGCGATCCCCTTTGCTCATTTTCATATGAAACCTCTCCAGCTTTGTATGCTGAACCAATGGTGCAGTGATTATACAAGGATATCACAATTAATATCCTTAAATCCCAATGTTCGACTTTCTCTGACTTGGTGGTTAGATCACCATTGTATAATTTTAGGGGCCTCTTTTGTTCATCCAACCTGGACTTTGATCACAACAGATGCGAGTCTTTCAGGTTGGGGAGCTGTTTGGGGATCTCTGACAGCACAAGGGGTTTGGAAATCTCAAGAGGCGAGATTACCAATCAATATTTTGGAACTCTGTGCGGTTCCCAGGGCTCTTCAGTTTTGGCCTTTGTTGAAGAGAGAACCGTTCATTTGTTTTCAGACAGACAATATCACAACTGTGGCATATGTCAATCATCAGGGTGGGACTCAAAATCCTCAAGCTATGAAAGAAGTATCTTGGATACTTGTTTGGGCGGAATCCAGCTCCTGTCTAATTTCTGCGGTTCATATTCCAGGTATAGACAATTGGGAAGCGGATTACCTCAGTCGTGAGACTTTACATCCTGGAGAATGATCTCTCCACCCAGATGTGTTTTCTCAAATTGTTCAGATGTGGGGGCTTCAAGAAATAGATCTGATGGCATCTCATCTAAACAAAAAAACTTCCCAGGTACGTGTCCAGGTCCAGGGATCCTCAGGCAGAAGCAGTGGATGAATTGACACTTCCTTGGTGTTATCAACCTGCTTATATTTTCTCGCCTCTAGTTCTTCTTCCAGGACTGATCTCCAAAATCATCATGGAGTAATCGTTTGTGCTGCTGGTGGCTCCAGCATGGCCTCACAGGTTTTGGTATTCGGATCTTGTTCAGATGTCCAGTTGCCAACCTTGGCCATTCCCATTAAGGCCAGACCTTCTATCTCAAGGTCCATTTTTCCATCAGGATCTCAAATCATTAAATTTGAAGATATGGAAATTGAACGCTTAGTGCTTAGTCATAGAGGTTTCTCTGACTCAGTGATTAATACTATGTTACAGGCTCGTAAATCTGTTTCTAGAAAGATTTATTATCGAGTTTGGAAGACTTACATTTCATGGTGTTCTCATAAATTCTCTTGGCATTCTTTTAGAATTCCTAGAATTTTACAGTTTCTTCAGGATGGTTTGGATAAAGCTTTGTCTGCAAGTTCCTTGAAAGGACAAATCTCTGCTTTCTGTTTTATTTCATAGAAAGATTGCTAAACTTACTGCTATTCATTGTTTTGTGCAGGCTTTGGTTCGTATCAAGCCTGTCATTAAATCAATCTCTCCTCCTTGGAGTCTTAATTTGGTTTTAAAATGCTTTACAGGCTCCTCCTAATCCTGTGTCCTAATCCTAAGAATTATTTGGAAAGATCTTTACATGCTTTGGATGTGGTGAGAGCTTTGAAATATTATGTTGAAGCTACTAAAGATTTCAGGAAGACTTCTAGTCTATTTGTTATCTTTTCTGGTTCCAGGAAAGGTCAGAAGGCTTCTGCGGGTTTTTTGGCCTTGTGGCTAAAACTTTTGATTCATCAAGCCTATTTGGAGTCAGGTCAAGCCCCGCTTCAGAGAATTACAGCTCATTCTTCTAGATCAGTTTCCACTTCCTGGGCTTTTAAGAATGAAGCTTCAATTGATCAGATTTGCAAAGCTGCTACTTGGTCTTCTTTGCATACATTTACTAAATTCTACCATTTTGATGTATTTGCTTCTTCGGGAAGCAGTTTTTGGTAGAAAAGTTCTTCAGGCAGCTGTTTCAATTTGATTTTTCTGCTTTTGATTTAAGTTTTTTCCTCACATTTATGAGAATTCATTTATATTTTGGGTTGTGGATTATTTTTGTAAGCGGAAAATGGCTGTTTTTATTTTTATCTCTCCCTCTCTAGTGACTCTTTTGTGGAGTTCCACATCTTGGGTATTGCTATCCCATACGTCACTAGCTCATGGGCTCTTGCCAATTACATGAAAGCAAACATAATTTATGTAAGAACTTACCTGATAAATTAATTTCTTTCATATTAGCAAGAGTCCATGAGGCCCACCCCCTTTTTTATGGTGGTTATGATTTTTTTTTGTATAAAGCACAATTATTTCCAAATTCCTCTGTTGATGCTTTTTACTCCTTGGTTATTCGTTAAAACGCTATACTACAGAAAAACTTGTGTTAAAAGTGGGAAACAGGGGGGGGGAATACATTTTATAAAAAACGATCAGTCAGGGTGTGGGGGGTTGGTGTGTGGAGGGGGAAGCTACATTACAGAAAAAAATTAAAATAAATAAATAAAACCTATTGCTTTTTGCAAACTGGGTACGGGCAGACAGCTTCCAGTACTCAAGATGGCCCAAAATAAGGCAGAGGGGTAGGGTTAGAGAATTGTTTGAGGGGGATCAGGGGGGTTGGGGGCTAAGGGAGGATCCTACACAGCAGCATATGTAAATATGCTAAAAAAAACTAAGATACCCTTTATTTTAGTACTGGCAGATTTTTTGCCAGTACTTAAGATGGCGGGGACAATTGTGGGGGTGGGGGAGGGAAGGGAGCTGTTTGGGAGGGATCAGAGGGTGTGATGTGTCAGGTGGGAGGCTGATTTCTACACTAAAGCTAAAATTAACCCTGTACGCTCCCTACAAACTACCTAATTAACCCCTTCACTGCTAGCCATAATACATGTGTGATGCGCAGTGGCATTTAGTGGCCTTCTAATTACCAAAAAGCAATGCCAAAGCCATATATGTCAGCTATTTCTCAACAAAGCGGATCCCAGAGAAGCATTTACAACCATTTGTGCCATAATTGCACAAGCTGTTTGTAAATAATTTCAGTGAGAAACCTAAAGTTTGTGAAAATGTTTGTGAAAAAGTGAACAATTTTTTTATTTGATCGCTTTTGGTGGTGAAATGGTGGCATGAAATATACCAAAATTGGCATAGACTAATACTTTGGGATGAATATTTAACAAAAAAGGAAACAGTTTAAGGAGTGCCTCGATCTCCTTTGCGCTGTCTTTCCTTGCGCTCCGCTCTATAGCCACTCACCACTCTCACTCCTCAGCTACCAATCACCACTCAATCTCCAGCGTCTGGGCTCAATCTCCGGTTCAAGGATCCGCTTTGCTGAACCAAGGTAGGGTCTCAATATTTTGAAACAAAGGAGCTACCTGCTCCTCTAGAATATAGAAAAAATAAGTTTCCAAGAAGGCAACGACCCTCAATATATAAAAATTCAAGTGTCCATTTTATTTAGTACACATAGTACAAGAATATAAAAACAAGTAGAGCAGCATCAAAAAATGTACAAAAAAGCAGCAAGTAAGATCACAGTCTTACGCGTTTCAGCATAGATTTGCCGTAATCATAGACTCTTTTGGGATGTCTTCTAAAAAAAATATATATACATGTCAAGGGATATCAGTGTTCCAATGTAACTAGCGCTAATTTTGGAAAAAGTGGTTTGGAAATAGCAAAGTGCTATTTATTGCCCTATAACTTGCAAAAAAAGCAAAGAACATGTAAACATTGGGTATTTCTAAACTCAGGACATAATTTAGAAACTATTTACCATGGGTGTTTTTTGGTGGTTGTAGATGTGTAACAGAGTTTGGGGGTCAAAGTTAGAAAAAGTGTTTTTTTTTCCATTTGTTTCCTCATATTTTGTATTTTTTTATAGCAAATTATAAGATATGATGAAAATAATGGTATCTTTTGAAAGTCCATTTAATGGCGAGAAAAACGGTATATAATATGTGTGGGTACAGTAAATGAGTAAGAGGAAAATTACAGCTAAACACAAACACTGCAGAAATATAAAAATAGCCTTGGTCCCAAACGGACAGAAAATGGAAAAGTGCTGTGGTCATTAAGGGGTCAATATACTTACTATTTTTTGCCTCAGCAAACAAATATGTCCAATTTGTATCGGATCATTTAATACTCTTTAATCTGAGTATTTCCATAATAAATTTCTTTATAATATTTAAAAATGCGTTTAAAAGTCACATTTTCTATGAAAGGATTTAGAAGGATTATTTTATACTTTCAGCATGGATTTAATTCATATTTTACAATTGTCATCTTTACCAGTTATTATAAATATTTACTGTAAAACTATATGATAGGACTCAGGGTAGGCACTCCTGTAACAGCATTTATTAGCCCCATTTGGAGCCCAATCTGTTCCTCAGATGTCTGGAAATAAAAAAAAAAACAGTGTCATTATTGTGAGATTTTTAAACAGATTTAAATCTACCAATGCAGCTATTTTTCAATTCACTTCATATTTAATATTATACAAACAATCTCTCGGACTTATCTATTTATATTTAAACCATACTGAGGTATGAATTAAATATTTCAATTTTTTTTTTAATATAGGTTATTTAAATTCTCAAACTGTTTTCACATGCCTGTAAGTGAATTTTGGCATATGTTCCTCCCAGACCAGTATGTGTATTGAGAATCTCCAAGAGGCTTTGATTGCCAAGTACGTGTTAATTACTATCTTCCTGAGCTTCAAAGGTCAGTTTTTAGACTCTTGGGCTCCTTCCCCTCAGGGGGCATCTTGGACTAGGTAATTATCAGGGCAATTTTTACCTCATAGATTTTGATCTGAACAAATGTATTGAACAAAGGTGTCATTTAACATAGCGAGTGGGGAGAGGGGTCTGAGCTGAATTCTGATGTGTAATCAGCATGGCATCCAATTTCTGACCCCAGATTTGCATTACACAGGATGTAACCAGCAATGGTATTAAGCATGCTCAACTTTAATATTTGATAGATTGCATACTTATTTCATTATATATATATATATATATACATACAGGTGGCCCTCGTTTTACAACGGTTCAATTTACACCGTTTCAGAATAACAACCTTTTTTTCCAGTCATGTGGCTGCTATTGAAAAGCATTGAGAAGCAGTGCATTTATTAAAATAGCCAGTAGGTGGAGCTGTCCGCTTGTGTTGCAGCAAAGCCAAGCAAGCGGAAATTAATCAGTTTAACCAGACCTGAGCTAACAAGCAGATTTCAAAGGAACAAGATCTTCCTGTCTATAAATCAGTCCAGATTGGAATGCATAAAGAGAACTGGTTGTAGAAAAATGCAAGTGAAGTCTGTGTTGTGTGATTATTTCATTAGGTTTATAATGCTGTTTAGCAAATGTTTTTGTTCATTTAACTTAGTTTAATTATATATTCTGTGTTGTGTGATTATTTTATTAGGGTTATAATGCTGTTTAGCATTTACAGTTTTTATTTCAAAGCTTTAAAAATAATATATTAGGTGTTATTTATGACAATTTTGAGAAGAGCCTGGAACCTAACTCCCTCATTTCCCATTGACTTACATTATAAACTGGATTTCAATTTACAATGTTTTCGATTTACAACCATTCCTTCTGGAACCTAACCCCGGCGTAAACTGAGGGCTACCTGTATGTATATATATATATATATATATATATATATATATATATATATATATGTATATATGTCAGCATCGAAGGAAGTCACAGGGTCTTTCATAAGATACACATAGTATTTATTTTGACGTTTCGGGTATCACCCCGTTTTCAAAAAACAGCATAACAGTAAACAGTATACTCACCCCCTTTAATACCCCTAAACGGCTCAGACTCTGACAATACCAACAGACCGATGACAACAGGCATAGATAATTGGGAATGCAAACACTTTCAAAAAAACAAAGGAGGCAGAGGTCACATACCCGGAGGGGGGGGCATAGGTCGCCCACCAAGACCACTCAGGAGGGGGAGGTCTATGAAGAACTGATTATTAACCTGAGCAGTCACATTCTTACAGGAGACGAAAGGAGTGTCCTGAATAAGGGCCTCTCATTTGTTCCTACTTCCAAACCTGATCATTTTGACTTATACGTGGATGTACAAAGATTCACTAGAACCCTGAGACTCAAGGAACACTTTAGCACCACTAGTGTTGATGACACTGGCACAAGGTTTAGGGGAAAAAGCACCTATGACCCCAGTAGCCAAAGTGCATTGATTAAAACATTCTCAAGACTCCTATGGCAGGAGAGTGAAGAAAATTGCACAAACCTAAAGGAGTACAGACATAATTTAACTATTAAAGAAAGGCGAGCGCTTAGAACACTAAAAGAGGACAACACTATCGTCTTGAGGGAGGCAGACAAAGGTTGTGCAGTGGTCCTACAGGACTACACTGACTACAAACAAGAGGTGATGCGACAACTGGAGGACAAAGACACCTATTGTGTGATGAGGGGTGATCCAAGCAAGCAATTTAAAAAGATGTTTGATGAAATTATACAACTGCTGCTTAAGAACAACTATATTGACAAAAGTACCAGTGAGTACATGACGGTGGAGTTCCCTAGGACACCGGTTCTCTACATGATACCCAAGGTGCACAAGAGTTTGGATGCCCCCCCTGGGAGACTAATTGTGTCCGCGGTTGGCTCCCTGCTTCAACCAATAGCGACGTACATAGACCATATACTACAACCAATTGTCCGCAATATACCATCTTTCCTTCTGGATTCAGCATCCATGATAAAACTTCTATTGGAACCACCTCCATTAGCTGAGAATGCGTGGCTGGTCACACTGGATGTGACCAGCCTGTATACGGTCATTCCCCATCAAGAGGGAATAGTGGCTACAAGGAGACAATTGAATAAGTACCCGTATATTGGGCCTCCTATCGATGCCATATGTGAAATGTTGAATGTGCTTGGAGCTCAATTACTTTTGTTTTGATAGATATTTCTACCTACAGGTTGCAGGAACGGCAATGGGGTCTAACATGGCCCCATCATATGCCAACCTGTTTATGGCTGAATTAGAGAATGGAGGTACACTACTGTTTAAAGATCACAGAATACAGCTTTTCAAGAGATACATTGATGACTTGTTCCTCCTATGGACAGAAACCAAGGAGGAACTACTCGATTGGTTTGAGGAACTGAATAAGGTACATCCTACTTTCAAGTTCAAATTAACATATGACAAGAACACAGTAGACTTTCTGGACCTAAGAATCTTTAAACAAGGAGATATCTTGAACACTACCCTTTACAGCAAACCAATGGATAAGAACTCTATCTTGCATGCTTCTAGTTGCCATCCGCCAAGCCTGAAGGAGGCACTTCCAACTTCCCAATTTAAGAGAGTGGCCAGGAACAATACCATAGGGGAACTTAGGGACCTACAGCTGATGGATATGGTGACAAAATTCAGACAGAGGGGATACAACCAGAAAGTTTTAAAGACCAGCAAGGAAGCTGTTGTGGATACGACACAAAAATAATTTTATATGGCTCTAAGAACAGACCACTTGAGGAGAAACTTACATTCACCACAACATATACCAAGGGTAAAGAAGGGATTGCAGATACCCTGAAGAAAAATTGGAGCCTGCTTACTACTGACAGGGACTTACCTTTTAAAACAATGCTTCCTCCCAGAATTGGATACCGAAAAGCGACCTCTCTGAGAGACCAACTGATTAAAACGGACCCCAGAGGATGCTACAGTAGTGACACCTGGCTGAAAACTAAAGCCGGATGTTTTCGGTGCTTGGGATGTACCACCTGCGGGGGCCTTACAACTGGCAGTTTCTTCAGTCACCCATATTCTACTAAAAAAATTAAAATCAGGCACAGAGTAACCTGCACCACGAAGTACATTGTCTATCTTCTGCACTGCATGTGAGGAATGTTTTATGTGGGTAAGACGGTGGATGACCTACCTGAGGACTAGGATGGCGAACCACCGCTCTGCAATACGAGCAGCAATAGATAAAGGAATGTCTGATCAGCCGGTGGTTCTGCATTTCGCTGAAGCTGGACACAGAGTTACAGATCTTAAGTACATTATTATCGACCACATTCCCCCGTTGACTAAAGGGGGTGATAGGTCAAAAATCCTTTTACAAAGGGAAGCATGATGGATTTTTAACCTAGGGACCATGACCCCCAGGGGGCTCAATGTCCATCTTGACTCGCATTGCTGTCTGTAGATAGCTATTGTATATCTGTGGCTCCTTTCAACACACACTGCAGACGGTTGGTGCCTGTGTTCTGTTCACTCAGCTGGACTATACTAATGTTCATATACCATATGATGCTGTTATACTATGCTATATAAGTCTTCTTTCTGTATTCTGCGTAATTCTGTTTGTATTTTACATAACTCTTTTTGCTTTCTGCAGAATTGTCTAGATAGACTGAGTCCGACTTTTATACCTGGGTCTATTCTACTATGTTGAGGGATAGCAGATAATCTTTAGCACATTTTATGGCCAAGTTAGGTGTGTATTGGTGATATAGACAGGTTCTTGATCCCCGTATTTTTATGAATAAATAACCCCAGTAGTTTCCACTCCCTCTACGTTAATCCAATGTGGATTGCGAGTTGGGAATTCCAGGTTTAGGCTATGGCTCTAGTTATTAACAGCTTCATATTTCTAGCTTGTCCCGTAGAGTATTATTGAATAACATCCTCTCCCAGTAGTGACATCCCTTTCTGTAAAGTTAATTGCTCCTGTCGCTATGTTTTGTTATGTTTTTAACCACACACACGACGCTCATAGCAGAGCGTCCGGTTGCCATTACTACTCGCGCGACGTAGCGTCACTTGACGGAGGGCAACTTCCGGGTGCCGGAGTGAGCGACGCACTAATGTTTGCTTTGCAGGGGTATTAAAGGGGGTGAGTATACTGTTTAATGTTATGCTGTTTTTTTAAAAAGGGGTGATGCCCGAAACGTCAAAATAAATACTATGTGTATCTTATGATAGACCCTGTGAGTGACTTCCTTCGATGCTGACCTTATTTCTGAAGTGCACCCAGGGCAAGGAGAGCTTATCAAGCCTTATGTAGCTGGAGTGCTTCTACACCTTCTGCAGTAAATATATATATTTATATATATGTATATATGTATATGTATATATATATATATATATATATATATATATATATATATATATATATGTGTGTGTGTATTATCTGCTGACATTCACAGATACCCTGGCAACTTTCTTTCCCCTCTCATTTCTTTTCACTCTTTTTTTTCTCCACTCTTTCTCTCTCTCTCTGCCTCCACTTTCAGAAGTAACAGTCTACGCACTAATAATATTCCTACAGCCCTAGAGGAATAGCATATCCTTGTACTTTCTATGATATATAATATCCTTTCAGATTATATTTTTAGCACATAGCTTAAAATGTGTGTTTTGTCAATGCTGCAATAGGAGTGTTCATTTGGCAAATGTGCTAACTTTGCTACTTACAACATGCCAATTTAATGGAAGACAGTGCTATGTGCTGACAAAAAGGTAAGCTGTATTTTCTAGTTTTCTCTCAAACAACTATAAAAGGTATCGATACAAGGGGTGAGATCATAAGGGGATACAAAGGGTGAAATACATCTCTAATAGAGCTTAAACCGATATAATGGAGTAGTCTATGTGGATAAATATATATATATATATATATCATATGCACTTACGCTTATAAATTATAAAAATAATCAATTTATTACTCATAACAAATATATATACCCATATAAAAATCTCTTGGCTATTGCAAATACAGATAATAAATAGTATCTAAGGTTGGCCAACCTTTAGGATAGAATATAACTATCGTTAAAATATAGACTTGTGCGAGTGTAGTGATATATCTAACCTAACAGGTTATATCACAAAAGTTAATTCAGACATAAATAAAATCTATATAAAACATGAATAAAAGCATATGTTCAAACAATGCCAATGCTAAATAAAGCGCCAGCGGGAGTATTTTCCTGTTATTGTGTTCAAGGATTTGCGAAAGCTGAAAGACAGCATAGCTTTGGGGAGAGCCGTAGAGCCGGAAGTAAACCCACGCAGTGAACTTCAAACTACAGATGGTGGAAGCAAACCGGACAGGGGACACTTCATTATCCGACTCCAGAATCGGTCTACCCTTCAAACATCCGGACTTGCATTGAAGTAGGTGAATGATTACACCAGTACATTACTGCAATCAAAATCAAGACTCTGACGAAAGTCTGCAAACCTTTCCGGAAATAAGCCTAACACCAGACATTACTTGATATAACACACTTACTCCTTGAATACAATAAGACGGAAATACTCCCGCTGACGCTTCATTTAGCGTTGCCATTGTTTGAACATATGCTTTTATTCATGTTTTATATAGATTTTATTTTTGCCTGAATTAACTTTTGTGATATAACCTGTTAGGTTAGATATATCACTACACTCGCACAAGGCTATATTTTAATGATAATTAACGATAGTTATATTCTATCCTAAAGGTTGGCCAGCCTAAGATACTATTTATTATCTGTATTTGTGATATCCAAGAGATTTTTATATGTGTATATATATTTGTTATTAGTAATAAATTGATTATTTTCCTTCCATAAGGCAGGGAGAGTCCACAACTTCATGCCTTACTGTTGGGAAATACAACACCTGGCCACCAGGAGGAGGCAAAGACACCCCAGCCAAAGGCTTAAATATCCCTCCCACTTCCCCTATCCCCCAGTCATTCTTTGCCTTTCGTCACGATAGTCCTGTAATAGGTATGTTCCCTTTATGAGATTACTGGAGTTGTAAGTAGTCATGTCAACCTCTGTGAGATTATTGATGAAAGTTAGTCTGGAGATGCAGGGAAAGGTTTTTCTGCAAACCCATCCAGACTATCGCTAACAACTCGTTGAGAGGCTGTGTCTGTTCCACAGCATGGATCCTAGAGGGTAAGACCGTTTTTATATATACACTTTCAAACGTTATACATGGTCACACTGTGGCTCCTTTGTACCTTGATAGTTTCAAGGGCTAATATCTCCTTCAAAGAGATTAATCGAAAAGCTTGTTTTTTTTATACTGCTTATTGTGTAAGTTTTTGTTTTGGGCTCATAGACTGTGTGTTTTTGGCTTGGAACAAACAGGTTTCACTTTAGTTTTTGAAGTGTTGTGCAGCTCATAATAGCTTGGCGCCCTTTTTAATAGCAGGGAAGTCCTGCCTTACGCACCATGTGACCGGGTGTGGTCTCTTTATTTCCTACGATCCTGCTACAGACTTTACTCCTAAGGAGAGCGTTTTCACTGTTAACTGTCTGGTAATTCCTGTTTAAATTGTGAGGAGGCCGTGGTTTGCCCGCCTGCTCAATTTTGTTCCATATGCCTAAACACTGTTCTAAAGTCTAAGAAGGGAGACAAGCAGGCTAATATTCTTAGCGCTATTAGCCCCTCTGAGCTGTCTACCTCTCATGTCCCATGAGATTACTACCCTTTCTATGCTACCCGCTCCACATGCATTTCACTGCAATACAACTAATCCTCCATCTGGAGGGGGCTTTTTTCCTGTGGACTTAATCGGTGGTGTCTGTGGCCCTGAGTGCTTTACCTTCCTCTGACAAGTGTAAGAGAAAGGTTAAACATAGTTCTCCTGACCTGGAGTCATCTAAATATTTGTTGGATTTAGCTATTATGTCTCAGCTATCCGAGGATGAGTTAACTTCTGTAGCTTGAGCGCCTGCATTTTTTATTAAAGGAGGTTTTGTCTACGCAAGAGGTTCCAGAGGCTACGCTACCTGAGGAACCTAAGATCCCTAAATTAGACAGGGTTTACGAAGACGGGAAGGTCCCTCTGACTTTTCCTGTGCCCATTAAAATGGCAAACTTTATTAGCAACGAATGGGAAAGAATTAATCGTCTTTTTCCCCCTTGTCTACTTTAAAAAAATTATTCCCAGTCCCTGACTCTGTTAGAAATGTGGGGTTCCATCCCTAAGGTGGATGGTGCTATCTCAATGCTTGCTAAGCGTACTACTATCCCCCTTGGGATAAAAAAATGGAAACATTCTGAGGAAAATGTTTCAACATACAGGGTTTTTGTTTCAACCGGCGGCCGCTGTGGCACAGTTGCTGGAGCAGCTTCCTACTTGTGCAACTCTCTGTCAGAACTCATTGAGGTGAAATCGCCCCTCGAGGACATTCAAGAGAGAATTAAGGCTCTGAGAATTGCTAATTCTTTCATCTGTGACGCGAATATGCAGATTATTGGCTTTGCGGTCTTAGCCCGTCGGGCTCTCTGGTTGAAATCTTGGTCTGCGAATCCAGACTCCTTTGGCTTCCCTTCAAAGGGAAGATTTTATTTGGTCCAGGGCTGGACTCTATTATTTCTATGGTTACTGGAGCTAAGGGTGCTTTCCTACCACAGAATAAGAACAACAGGTCTAAGGGACGACAATCTTCTAATTTTAGTTCCTTTCGTCCTGACAAATCCCAACAATAGCAATCCTCATCCAAGCCAGAGCAGCCCAAGAGTACTTGGAAGCCGGCTCAGTCCTGGAATTAGTCTAAACAGACTAAGAAACCCGCTGAGAACAAATCGGCATGAAGAGGCGGCCCCCGATCCGGGATCGGATTGAGTAGGGGGCAGACTGTCTCTTTTTTCAGAAGCTTGGTTCCGGGATGTCCAGGATTCTTGGGTCCTGGAGGTCATATCTCAGGGATACTGGATAGGTTTCAAATCTCATCTGCCCAGGGGCAGATTCCTACTCTCAAGTCTGTTGACCAGACCAGAGAAGAGAGCTGCCTTTTTAGGGTGCGTACAGGAACTATCTCTCTAGGAGTAATTGTCCCAGTGTCTATCAAAGAAAGAGGTTTGGGGTTCTATTCAAACCTTTTTGTGGTCCAAAAAAAGGAGGGGACTTTCTGTCTAATTCTGGACCTAAAGTGTCTAAATAAGTTTCTCAGGGTCCCCTCCTTCAAGATGGAGACGGTACGGTCAATTCTTCCTCTGGTTCAGGAAGGACAATTTATGACCACTATAGACCTGAAGGATGAATACCTTCACGTTCCAATACATAGGCAACATTTTCAGTTCCTGAGGTTTGCCTTTCTGGATCAGCACTTCCAATTCATTGCACTTCCTTTTTTCCTAGCTACTGCCCCAAGAATTTTTACGAAGGTTCTGGGGGCTCTTCTAGCCGTTGCCAGAACACAAGGTATTGCAGTAGCACCTTACCTGGACAATATCTTGGTACAGGCACCATCTTTTCGTCTAGCGGAAAAGCATTCGGAGTCTCTTCTAAGTCGTCTTCGATCACATGGATGGAAGATAAACTTGGAAAAGAGTTCTCTCATTCCAAATACCAGTGTGAATTTCCTGGCTACTATAATAGACTCCATATCTATGAAGATGTTTCTAACAGACCAGAGACGTTGCAATCTAACTTCTGCATGTCTTGTCCTCCGGGCCTCCATGGCTCAGTGTATGAGGTGATTGGATTCATGATTTCCTGTATGGACATCATTCCTTTTGCCAGATTCCGTCTCAGATCCTTACAACTATGTATGCTGAGACAGTGGAACGGCGACCATTCAGATCTCTCCCAACAGATTGTGTTAGACAGCCGATCGAGAGAATCTCTCTCTTGGTGGCTCTGTCCAGATCATCTGTACCGAGGCACGTGCTTCTTGAGAATGTCCTGGGAGATTGTTACTACGGACTCAAGCCTATCCTGCTGGGGAGCCGTTTATGGTGCCAGGAAGGCACAAGGGCTGTGGACTCAGGAGGAGTCCTCCCTTCCGATAAATATTTTGGAGCTCCGGGCAGTCTTCAGTGCTCTGAAGGCTTGGCCCTTTCTGGGTTCGTCCCAGTTTATCAGATTTCAATCAGACAATATAACTCAGGGGGGAACGAGAAGTTCCTTGGCGATGAGAGAAGTATCTCAGATACTGGAGTGGGCAGAGACCCACAGCTATACGCTGTCAGCAATCCACATTCCGGGTGTGGACAACTGGGATGCGGACTTCCTCAGCAAGCAATCCTTTCACCCGGGGGAATGGTCTGTCCACCCCGAGGTGTTTGCAGAGATATATAGCGAGTGGGGGATGCCGGAGATAGATCTCATGGCATCCCGCCTCAATACCAAGCTTCCCAGGTACTGGTCGAGGGATCCTCAAGCCCTAACAGTGCCTTGGAGGTTCAAACACATATATCTTTTTCCTCCATTACCGCTTCTCCCTCGTGTGGAAGCCCACATCAAGCAGGAGCGTGCATCAGTGATTCTGATTGCTCCAATGTGGCTGCGAAGGTCCTGGTCCACGGATCTGGTGGAGATGTCCTCATCTCCTCCATGGAAGTTACCTTGTCGCAGGGACCTGCTGATACAAGGTCCATTTGTACAGGTCCACGCAGGCTGACTGAGTGGAGATTAAATGCTTAGTCTTAGCCATGAGAGGTTTTTATGAGAGTGTTATCGACACTCTGATTCAAGCTCGTAAGCCAGTTACTCGTCGTATCTAACATAAAGTGTGGAGGACTTACTTATACTGGTGTGAAGAGCATGGTTTTTCTTGGCACAAGGTTAAGATTGCCAGAATTTTATCTTTTCTCCAGGATGGACTGGAGAAGGATCTTTTTGCTAGTTCCCTGAAGGGACAGATCTCACCCGTCGGTGTTACTGCACAAGAGATTGGCTCAGCTTCCGGATGTGCAGTCTTTTGTCAAGGCTCTGACTAGGATCAGACCTATGTTTAGATCGGGGGCTCCACCTTGGAGCCTCAATCTTGTTCTTCGTGTTTTGTAGCAGGCTCCGTATGAGCCTATGCATACTGTTGACATTAAATTATTATCCTGGAAGTTCTCTTTTTGTTGACTATTGCTTCTGCATGCAGAGTTTCTGAGATTTCTGCTTTGCAATGTGACCCCCCTTATCTTGTTTTCCAAGACTTCCCTATCTTTCTGGTCGAGGAGTGTCATCCGCTTAGCTTATGAGACAGCGGGACAACAGCCTCATGAGAGGTTAACTGCTCATTCCACTAGAGCAGTGGCTTCCTCCTGGGCTTTAAAGAAAGAAGCCTCTATGGATCAGATTTGTAAGGCAGCTACCTGGTCCTCCTTACATACTTTTTCTAAATTTTACAAGTTTTATGTTTTTGCTTCAGCTGAAGCAGCTTTCAGGAGAAAAGTTTTGCAGGCTGTATTGTCCTCAGAATAGGGTCCACCTCTTCTGTTCCCTCCAGTTATTTATTCAGTGTCCTCTGGAGCTTTGGTATAGTTTTCCCAACAGTAAGGAATGAAGTTGTAGACTCTCCCTGTCTTATGGAAGGAAAACATAATTTATGCTTACCAGATAAATTCCTTTCCTTCCTGGCAGGCAGAGTCCACGACCCCACCCGTAATTTATTTTTCTGATGGGCGGCTCCCTTTTTATATTATTCCTTCTGGCACCTTTTATAACCTGATATTTCTCCTGCTTTTCCTTGTTCCCTCGGCAGAATGACTGGGGGATAGGGAAAGTGGGAGGGATTTTTAAGCCTTTGGCTGGGGTGTCTTTGCCTCCTCCTGGTGGCCAGGTGTTGTATTTCCCAACAGTAAGGAATGAAGTTGTGGACTCTCCCTGCCAGGAAGGAAAGGAATTTATCTGGTAAGCATAAATTATGTGTAGATTGCGCATACACAATGCTGTTAACAAATAAACATACAGTAAGAAAGGTAAAGAACAATAAATCATATAATAACACATACAACGAAAAAACAACACACTGTGCCTCCTGGTGTCTCTCGTGTATTCCCCCTCTAATACTTCTATACCAGCTTCCACTTCCCCTACCAATATCTCAGGTCATACATTTTGGCGTTTTATGTCTTACGGGTGTTATGATGTGAGGTGTTATGATGTGTGGGGGTCAAACTTATTCCTCAAGTATTCTTCCCAGAGAATCTTAATCTGTATGTACTTGTCTAACCTTCACTGTTTAAGGTAATGGTATTCCTCTAGCAGTATGGAGCGGTTGCACTCCTGCACCCATAGCGCAGTGGTCGGAATTACGGAGCTTTTCCAGTTCTTGGCTATTAGTATCTTAATACTATTACTTGCTATGTTAAATAATTTAGTTTGCTCTGGAGTGAATTTTTTGGGGACGATGTGAAACAGCCACAAGAGTGGGTCTACTGGTAAGGCTTTATCTAATAACCTTGACGTTTCCTTTGTGATTTCTTCCCACATTGGGATTATTTTAGGGCAAAGCCACCAAATATGTGCCATATGGCCCATTTGGTCATGACACCTCCAGCACAGGTTGGAGGCATCCCTGAATATTTTCTGACATCTTGATGGGGTAAGATACCATTTGTGCAGAAGTTTCAGGTTTAACTCAATAAGGTTGCTAGATGTGGCAGATCTCTTAATGGCTATAAATATCTTAGATGCGTCAATGTGTGATATCTGGATTCCCAATTCTTCCCCCCATCTGTTGATGAAGTGGGGGGTGTGGCCTGGTGCATTTTGTTTCAGTAGTGCATATATCATTGATAGAGTGTGTTTTGTAGGAGATTCTTTATGGCACAGGGACTCGAGTATCGTCAGTGGCCTCAGCATATTCCTTTTATGCGGATGTCCTGACAAGTAGTTATAACACTGCATATAAAAATACCAATCTCTAAAACAATTAAAGCCTTTTTCAATTAGGGCCGTTCTAGAGAGCAACTGAGTTTCATTCCCTAGGTGACACATCATCAACTCCCTGTCCGGTTGTGTATAATTTTTTATCTTTGCTAAAAGGCCAGAGGCAAATTCTTTATTAGAGATGAAAGAGGTGAGAGGAGAGTAGGTAGACGAGATGTTAGGGTACTCTACAAGTGTCCTTTCCCATATCAACATGGTCTCCTGTACTGTCTGTGCGACATATATCTGAGGTGATCTAGTAATTGACGGCGTCCAGCACCGTGTGCCCAAGTGTAATGAGCCAGCTATGTCATGTTCGAGGCGAACCCAGATTTTAAAGTTGAAGTTAGTGTACCAGTCCACTATTCTCTGTAAATGTGTGGCCTTCCAGTATGCGACTAAGTCAGGTACCCCTAGTCCCCCGTTATCTAATGTCTGATACATGTCTTTCCTATTGATCCGTGCGTGGCGTTTGTTCCATATGAATTCAAAGATTTTAGTTTGCAAGGACGTAAGAAAAGTGCGTGGGAGGGCTATGGGTAGTGTCTGTATGATGTATAGTATTTTTGGCAGGATACTCATCTTAAAAGCGTTGATCCTACCTATCCAGGATAGGGGTTTCCTACGCCATGAGGACAGGGTGGATACTATGGTCGATTGAAGAGGTAAGAAATTTGTCTTGAATATTTGGGTAATCTTTGGGGTTAGAAATATCCCTAAATATTTCAATTTGCTATTTTGCCACCTAAATGTACATACTCGTTTAATAAGTGGTAGGTCCCCCTCTGGGATGTTGATATTTAGAATTTCTGATTTACTCTGATTGATAAGGAAGTTTGAGATCTTTCCAAATTCATCTAGCTGTTTCAATAAACCTGGGATAGATTGTATGGGATTCGTTAAGAAAAAAAGCATGTCATCTGCATACAGAAGCAGCTTATGTTGATGTTCCTTAACCTTTACTCCTTCAATGTCTACCATGGATCTAACCTTTAACGCCAGCATTTCTATTACACAAGCAAACAGAAGCGGGGATAGAGGACATCCCTGCCTGGTTCCATTAGATATCCCGAATGGGGCTGATAGAGACCCGTTTACCCGGACTCTAGCTGTTGGACAATGGTACATTGCAAATACCCTATCTACAAATGTCTCGCCAAGGCCCATTCTCATAAGGACCACCTGGAGGAACTGCCAGCTGACCCGGTCGAACGCCTTTTCAGCATCAGTGGATATTACCACTGTAGGTATACCACAATGGTTCACATAGTCGATTAAATTAATGGCTCGTACAGTGTTGTCTTTAGCTTCTCTTGTGGGAACAAAGCCCACTTGGTCAGCGTGGATTAAATTTGGAAGTAAGGCGTTCAGCCGGGCCGCCAGCAGTTTGGCATATATCTTCACGTCGGTGTTCAGTAGTGAAATCGGCCTATAGTTCTCGACTCTCGAGTGGTCCTTACCTTCCTTTGGGATCAGTGTTATATGTGCGGCCAGAGAGCTGCTAAGGAATGGTTCTTTACTGGAGATGGAGTTAAAAAGGGTCAGCATGTGTGGGGCAAGTATCTTACTGTACTTTTTATAGTAGTAGTTAGTGAAGCCGTCAGGGCCAGGGGCTTTTCCAGTCGGTAGGTCTTTTATGGCCGAGAGGAGTTCTTTCATAGTGAAGGGGGAATTAAGAGATTCTTTTTGTTCCTGGGTGACCTGTGGTATGTCTAAGTCCTTGAGGAAGGATTCTATGAGGGTAATATTAGATGTGTCAGTAGTGGGAGCAGTTGGCAAGTTGTAGAGGGACTCATAGTATGCGCGAAATGTCTCTGATATGCTAGAGGTGGAGTAAGCCATGTCTTTCCCTGGTCTACTGATAGACAGAATATAGACAGAATATATGAGCGGTGAGTCCGCCGTCTCAGTTTGCGAGCCAACAATCTACTACATCTGTTATCGCTGTCATAGTAAGTTTGTTGTAATTTGAGTTCGAGTAGTTTGCAATCTTTGTCTAAGAGGGTATTAACTACTAGAGCCCAGTTGATGTGTCTAATGCTGTGTTGAGGGAGACATTAAGGTCCCCACCTAGTATCAACAGTCCCCTTTTAATCTCTAGTATGGCATCCGAAAGGCGTTTAAAAAAGATGTCTTGTTGGGTGTTAGGGGCATATACACAGGCCATTGTGACTATTGTGTTATAAAGTTTGCCAACCAAGATCAAATACCTGCCCTCTTGATCTTGTGCTAAGCTAAATAAAGTAAAAGGTATGCCCTGTTTGATTAATATTCCCACCCCGTTTTACTGCGATTCGATGCGAAGTATGCCTCTCCAAATTTGTATCTAAACGTTTTGGGTTCTTTCTTGTGAAGGAAGTGGGTTTCCTGCAGCATTATTATATCCCCTTTGTTGTCTTTAAAATCCTTAATAGCTATACTCCTTTTGTTTGGGGAATTAAGACCCTTGGCATTGACTGTTATGATGTGCAACTGCGTGTTATTGGGGGCCATCATATGTCAATGTAATTACGATCTGTCGCTTGGTAGTGGGGCTAGTGTCTATCAGTTGAGAGTTATACGTAGCTATGAGAGTGAGAAACGACACAGAATATATCAGTACTTAGGTATTAGAAGGTGTAGGTGTGATTATGCAAGCACAGTGTGTTAAACAATAACAAACATCAAAGGTAACAACAACAAAAATTAACGAGTTAACGTTGAAACATGTAAAAACATCACCGGAGAGACTTAAGAACAGTCCCCCCGACAGAACAATTATCATAATAGGGTAGGGAGTCAGCCGGGTACTTGGACCCAGGCAAATGTGGAATTATTTAACATCCGTTGAAAGGATGGTATAAACGGGTAATAATAAGATGGGTTGTAAATTTTGGCACAATGGTAATAGCATGGTTGTGACAGGTTAGGTCTATACATACTACACAACAACATCATACAGTCATTAGAATTGTCCGTGTGGGTGGTTTAGGCAAGTGATTGCCTACAGTTATCATTGTAGTAAGACCACACGTTAGGATTTCTTCTAGACAATGTGCTCGCCTCATGCTAGAGGCAGCTGCTGGTACCTACAATTTATGTAAAATAAACAACAAAAATGGCTTCACAAGTAACTTTTGTCCCAATCTTACCCAACCATGGAACCTGAAAGACAATTAAGTCCTTCGATAAACATCATCAATTCAGTCTGTCTTTCCTCTTCTTATGGACTACTTTGTGCCATTGTGTCCCTGTCAAGGTGTGTGGTGGTGAAGCTGTTTTGTCAGGTGGCTTCTCTGATGGGTGAGGCAGCTGGAGTGACAGGCCCAAGCCCTTAGAGAAGGACTCCAGGTCTTGAGGCCCTCTGTAGGTGTGAGTCTAGCCTTCATTAGATACCATCAAGCTAAAAGGAAACCCCCAGCGATACTTGATATCTTTCTGTTGTAGTGCAGTGGTGATAAATCGGACGTCTCTTCTGCGTTGTAGGGAGCTTGGGCATATATCTGGGTATATTTGTAAGGTGTGATCTAGATACATTATTTTCCTCAGTTGTCTCGACTTGGTCCAGATTTCCTCCCTGTCAGTGAATCTCAGGAATTTAAGGATAACATCCCTGGGCGGTGCACCAGTTGGTGGGGGTGGGCGTAATGCCCGATGTACTCTTTCCAATTCCATTTCGGGTATATCTGGGTCCCCCATCAGATGTTGAAAAAGGTTCTGCATGTATTCTCTAAGTTCTGAGCTTTTTATTGATTCTGGTATACCCCGCACTCTTAAATTAGACCGCCGACTGCGATTTTCGAGATTCTCAATTTTTTCTTGCATTGTCTCTTTGTGAGGATTGAACATTAGCATGCGTATCTAGGGCCCCCACCATTTCAGAGATGGTAGTTTGCATGTCTTCTACTTCCTCTACCCTGCTCCCTAATGCGTTTATGTCTGTTCTCATGGAAGTAAGCTCTTTGGTTATTAATGCCTTTAGGGAGGCAAAGTCCTCTTTTGATGGCAGGTTGGCAATATCTTGTTTTAACTGTGTAATGTAAGAAGTAGCTATCTGCATTTCTGAGGTACTTGATAAATCAATGGAGGTCTCAGTGGCAGTTGCAGTCTGATGAGCAGGGTTAGCTACTGTATCTGGCAGTTGAAAAAATGTGCTCACAGAAACTGGTACGTTGGTCTGGCTTTTTGTGAGCTTCTCCCCTTTAGGCAAGCGTTTAGTCGCCATGTTTTGCGGTTAAGTAGGTAGTAAAAGTGTTCAGCTATCTTGTGTGCTCTTTCCCAGGATTATTGTTTTGAGGAGGAGATAGTAATGTTTTAAGCTGTTAGTGATGCCCATTTAAAGGTTTACAATCAGGTGTGATGTGCTTCTGTTACGATTTACTGAGAGCAGGTTGTGCGCTCCACACCATGTTATGGTGATGCTATTCAGGGTCTCATTTCTCCGGATCAGTGCTTTATGCCCCCCTCTCCTATCACATAAAGGCCCATTCAGTTGTGCGTGTGGTCAAGGGAGCTTTTAAGTTTGTGGCGGGTGTTTTATTTCTCCTTCTGATGGTGCTGACATGTATCATAAGTGGCCCTTTGTCCCACTGTGCGGTTGTTATATGCTGTGGGTCATATATTCAGCTTACCCCCATATATGAGCCGAGTCTGAGAGGAGCCCCGTTATCTGTGTCCGCATGGCTCGCACACGTCCCTTTCCAAGATGGCGGCGGTCTTTTTTGCAGCTAAAGAGCGGTCCGTTTTCAGCCTAATCACGGCTCAAATCGCCTTCAGACCATGGCGGTTAGTGTCCCCACATATTTAGTCACCTGTGTACCACTGTGAAAGGTGATTCCTGCAGGTATATAGTCCTGGGTCCTTTTTCCCAGCACGGAGCTGATTCACACTGCGGCCATTTGCCTGCACGGCCGAGCTCCGCCCCCTCTTATATTTTCTAATTATATTTTGCCTGTCAGTCTTGACATTTTATCTTGCCAAATAAAAGCTGGCAAGATGTTCTCAAAATATGCAATGCATTTATTGCACTGATAGAAAAAGAAAAATATGCAGAACTAAATTTCTTTTGTATTTGCTTAAAAATAATGTTATCATAAGTGCCATGTGCGTTGTCACACTTGCTCTCCTCTGTGAGGTTCTCCTCTGCAGAGATCTTTATTATTTTTTATGGACTACAGGTCTTCCATGCTCCTTTTTTTATAGAGAATTGAGTGTGTAAGTTTTGGATTACTGTAGCCTTTATAATTAAGGTAATCTTTATCTTTTTTACTTAATTGTTTTGTATACATTTTGTTTCTTTTTAAAATTATTAAAGGGACATTAAACTCTTTGAGATGGTAATATAAAATAACTTATTGTTTATATATACATATAGTGTGGTTCGGTGTTCCAAGCACTCACTGTAGTGGTAAATTGCCTGTGTACTCTCAAAGGTATTTATGTAGAAACTTCGGTGAAAGAGGCACTTGCAGTTCTTAATGGTGAGTTATTGTTAATAATACATCATATGGTTCAGTCAAAGTTTCTTTCCTCGCAGGGACCTTTGTCAAGACTGTATTGTTTGTAGTATTGGAGCTTCTGCAATATACTTTCATAATTTATTTTGTCCCATTTTCCTGTAATGGAAGTGCAGAATATAATTATATTCCACACTGCTATTGGCTTCACACACTAGCGACCTATTTTTAACTGTCTCTAATTGGCCACAGCAGAGAAGGTAACCTAAGTTACAACATGGAAGCTCCTATTGTTTTATATACAATAGAACTTTACACTTATTTTCTTCTTAAAAGGGAAGAGTCCACAGCTGCATTCATTACTTTTGGGAAATACAGAACCTGGCCACCAGGAGGAGGCAAAGACACCCCAGCCAAATGCTTAAATACCTCCCCCACTTCCCTCATCCCCCAGTCATTATATGCCTTTCGTCACAGGAGGTTGGCAGAAAAGTGTCAGAAGTTTGAGATGGAGGGTAGTACTCTTTGCAATGGGACTGGAGTTTTAAGTAATCCAGTCAGCCTCTCAGTGAGAGCATGGATGAAAGTTCGGAGATGCAGGGAGAGTTTTCCTGCGAATCCATCCCGACTCATATTAAAAGCTCCTTGGTTATCAGCGTTGATGAGTTTCGCTGCCTACCTTTCTTCACTCAAGTCCATGTCAGAAGCGAGGCTACTATCTGTAACACTTGAAGAGCAGTGTTCCTGTTCCACGGCATAGATTCCGGTAAGATTGTTTAATTTTATTTCAATATGTGAATGTAATGGTAACGAAACAAGGTAGGGTCCCAGTGGGACTCCTTTTATCTTAATAAGGAATCATGGGTTATCTCCTGAGGGGGGTTATTGAATGGGGGGGACTTTTAATTATGTTTGTTATATGGTTCTTTCTCCAAATGTGTAGCTATATACTAAGGCGGAACATAACGGCCTTCTTTTAATGACGCAATCTTTCCAGATTTTTCCTTTTCGTGACTGGCACGGTACACCTCGTGACTGGTGTGGTTACGTTGTTTTTCACTTCCGTGTGCTGACTGTGGGCGACGAGAGAGTCTTGCTCGTGGGTTGTCTGGTTCACAGGAGGTGGTGAGTGCCCCAGCCATTGGGGGTGTTAATGGGTGCCAGTTAGTTTGTTGTCATTTTTGTAATCTCAAGATTATGGAGGATTCTGATATGCGCGACACGGATGCCTCCCATACGGAGGATGTGTCTTGTGATGAATATGAAATGGCCCAGGTAATCAATGGCCATCAGTTATGTTCTGATTGCCGTTTTAGACTACTCTCTTCTCCCGAAGCAGGGAGCTTAGAGTGTATTGAGCCATCCACCTCCGAGGTTTCCATGACCTGTGAAGCGAGTGCCCCAGTTCATTTCCCGGCTACGCAAGCAGGTGTCCCTATGGCCTTTACTCCTCCGGAGCGTGGCTTGTTTCCTCCAGAGGTTACGGCACGGTTCTGCATGGCCATTTCTATGGCGCTGAACTATTTATATCTCCCAAGTGAAGTATTTCTTAGATACTGTCCGTGTTCCGTTAACCAGGGCCCGTCGAGCATGGGATCGCACGATTCAGTTCGGCC
Source organism: Bombina bombina (assembly GCF_027579735.1). NCBI lineage: Eukaryota > Metazoa > Chordata > Amphibia > Anura > Bombinatoridae > Bombina > Bombina bombina. Next base: position 196,164,099 of record NC_069500.1, on the reverse strand, counting down.
TTCTGGGGAAGCATTGGCCCCTGAGGCTTCAGGGGCCCCTATCTCGGGGCCAGGGTCTTCAGTTGATCCGACGAGGGATGATTTTGCCATCCGTTATTGTCTGGCTCGCCTTCATGTTCTTTTAAGACATGTTTTGGCAATGTTGGAGGATCCCAGTCCTAACGGGCCGAGGGATCCGAGGCCTTAGTAGCTGGATGGCAAAATGGATATGACGTTTGGGGATGAAGCCAATCTCCTTAACGTCGCTGTTTTCTTTTTCTTTATGTTTTTCGGTTCCAGTTCTGAGCTTTGGTGAATGGGGTTTTTCATCGGCTAGTCCTGTTGTCATCCTCATTCACCTTTGGCGTTCACCCGATGTGTGCGGCCTTCATTTTATTTTGTTTGATCTGGATTGATGCGTTTAATTTTTTTTTTCTTAAGCTCATGTCTGTTAGATTTTCGTTTTTATGAACGCTCTTCTCTGGAACTGATACTTGAGATTTAAGTCTTGTGGGCACTTCCTCAGAAGTTGCGCATTTTTTGAACAATAGAATTATGTTTTTCTAGTTCATTTATCTATCCTTCCAAATGAATTTTCTTAGACCTTGGGCAGTTCTAGAGTCTCTTTATACCAGGCAGGTACTGGTCGGATACTTTTTTGGCTGTTACCAGGGTTCATGTCACCCTCGTGGTGCTGATTAATCCTGCTGGATTCTGAATGTCTTTTTGCCTATTCTATGAACTCCGGGCTCGGATCCCACCGAAGTAAGAGGCCTGTTGTTTAAATACAACCTCTCTGTACGGAGGGTTATGAGTGCCAATCTAGGTTGGTTGTTTAGGCTTCTCGTCTGGGATATGGATCTGTTTTTTGCAGACATCATCATGGTTCTTCAGGTCCCTTGGGAGTTAGGAGATGTGTGTGACCTATGTGGCCTGGTGTGCCGAGTGATTAATGATTTGCTTTTTCACTCGAGGCTCTTCCGGACGCTGACTCTTTAGCTTATTAAGCATTTTATTGTGGTGGCAGAGTTTCCTTCCTTCCCGCCTTGGGTGGATCATCTGGTCTGGATGTGTGGGCATGTTTTCTCTGCTCAGAGTTGTGTTACTCTCAGAGTTGGTGTGCAGGGGTTCCCTGCGCTCTGTGTGGAGTTGCGAAGCTCCAGCTTTTGTCTGCTTAAGATGATTTTGGAAGATAGATCCTTTAAGGATCTCTGGCTGTTGTCTCTTCCATTACCCTTGCTCTGACCATGGTCTCAATGTTCGGGTGTTTTTCCGTCCTCGTTGCAACTCTAACCTTTGGGCTTGTCAGTGAAGAGGTGAGGTCGGTTACGGAGGGCCGTCATTCTGGGGTCAGGTAGTTGATCATTTATCCTCGATGCTCCGTTAGGAGCTTCGTGGGAGGTGTCTTCAGTTTGATTCTCTGGGATGGCGAGCAGGGTACAGGATTCTCATTCTCCTTCGGGTGTTGGTGGCTACCTTGCCTATGCGTGTAGCACGTACTATCGCTTGCCTATGAGATTTCTTTGCGATCCAAGTTCCCTGGGTGCTGAATCTTAGACCGTTAAGGAAGTCCTTTGCGACTCTTGGGTTGAGGCTATTGCTGGATCGCCAAGTCTACGGACTTTAGAGGTGCATTCCTCCTTGTAGGAGGCAGTTTGGGGTTCCTCTGGATGTTGGATAGTCAATTGATCCCGTTTTCAAGGACCCTGACCTAGGTCCGTGTCTCTCCTTGGATGTGTGTTGACAGTTCGATCTCACACTAGATGTTTGTGGTCCTTGGGCCTCTCCGTAGAGGCTTGGGCTCTGTGAGAGATGCCTACCATTTTGCGGCTTAGGCTTTAGGTCCTTCTGACGGTTCCCTACTGGTCTTCTGGTGCATTTACGCTGTTCCTGTAGACTCCAGGTATCTTCACCTGGGTTGGCGATATGGCCGAGGGGGTCTTACCTCTATGGTAGGGTGGTTTTCCGTTGTTTATTTATCTTCTCTTCTAGAGCGGAGGTAGGGTTCTCCGGGTTCAGAGTTTCCTTAGTATTTGGAGCGACCTGTGGGTCCTTGGTGGCTTGCCTTGTAAGGGTCTTTTCCCTTCTTGCATTCCAGAATCCTGCAAGGGGAGTTGCGATGTAGTTGCAGGAAAAAAAGAGGGGGAAAACGATGGCACTACTGGTGTTGTGTCCTATTACCAAGTAAACTGTCCCCTGTGGAATACTGCAGGAGAGAGATACTATAAGGATATATCTGGTGGGACTGAGGTGCTGTACATTAATGAGATACTTGAGAAAAACAAGAATTGCTAACGCAATTGAAAAGAATGTACTTAAAGGGACAGTATACACTCATTTTCATATAACTGCATGTAAAAGACACTACTAAAAAAGAATAAGACGCAGCGATACTGATATAAAAATCCAGTATAAAACTGTTTAAAAACTTACTTAGAAGCTGTCAGTTTAGCTCTGTTGAAAAGGTAGCTGGAAAGCCCACTGCAAGTGGGAAATAAGACACTCCCCCCCCCCTCCCCCTTCTTTTGCATATGAAAAGACCCTTTACACAAACAGGAGCAAGCTGGAGAAGGTAGATGACAGTATTCACATAAAACATTGGGGCTTGGTTAGGAGTCTGAAAATCAGAGCAATGTTATTTAAAAATAAGCAAAACTATACATTTATTTAAAAAAACAAAACTTTATGGGCTATATAAATAGATTATCTACAAAACATTTATGCAAAGAAAAAATGAGTGTATAATGTCCCTTTAAGTAGCACTCAACAACACTAAATGGATAAGCCACTATCTACTAGTATAGGAAAGGCCCACAAAATGGCAGGTTTTAAAACTTAACTAATGTTAATGCTAAAAAATATATATATTAAAACCACAGTAGGAGACAATGGGAATGACTGAAGTCCCACAGTCAAAATGTCTAGGGACAGAAATTATTATAATGCATGACCCCAATGGGTAAATTTGACTAAGGTGTGTACTTGGGGAGAATGGAGGGGGGGGTGGTATCTTGATAGGACAAAAAGGCAGGGAAATGTATGGTCAAACCGGTCCGCCCGTTGCAATGTAGTTTTGATTTTTATGGGGCTCCTGCTATATGTTGGATCCTGATATATGGATGCTGAGGGTCTGAGGGCCTTCTTCCCTTGGGACATGCTCCTTGTTTTTAGAGAAGACAGGCGTGTAGGGTTTTCGTACCCGAGTACAATGTCTATCCTGACTCATGGTAGCATACCGTTTGTAGTAACGGTCAGCCGTCTAACAGGGGGGCTTTGTTCCTACATTGACCCTTTCTTTCTCTTCCGGAAGTCTGGGACTCTTGTCTTTGGTTTTGACTAGCCTTTGGGCTGGGACCATTTTCTAAAGGGAAGATTGGGGGTTGGTTACTCTATGTAGGTTGACCGTTATCTTTAGAGTCAGTTCTCTCCTTTGTGGGAGGTCTTGGATGTCCTCCTCTTTTCTACTGGTGTTCGGTGCTGGGAAGGAACGCTCCTTGGAGCCCGATATCCAGAGGGCGGTGAGCCCCTGGAAGGTTTGCATTTGAGTCCAACTACAGCTATTGCACTTTGAGGGTGTAACCAGCTACAGCTAATTACACTTGGAGTGGGTGTTGGCAAGCTTTGAAATGCCTTTCAGTGTTTGGGTTTAGCAACGGTGAGCTTGCTACCTGGAAGCTGGTCATTGGGAGTTCCTGTTTAGACTCTTGGTGTTCTTTTTGGAGAACTCTTTATTAGCTGCTGGGATAGTTATCCTATTTCTTCTATCTCTGCTGTCTAGCTTGCAGGTCTAGATCTAATATGAGGCAATGGGGAACTCATGGTTTTCCTGGAGTACCTTGGGGTATGGTACAGGGTCAGGGATATGAGGGTGTTCCTAGAGTCCTTGTGGGACATGTTTCCCTTTGTATGGATCTCTTTTTATTCGGTCCTTGTGTTTCTAAGGAGTTTGTCTCCCTGGGCATTGCTATTGTACGACAATCATGGATTGTTCTATGTTCTGCAGCGTGATATGATCCTTTGGATCTTTCATGAGAATCTGTTCTCCTTTTTGGGGGCAGATCGAGGTCTTTGTCCCTCATTGGGAGTCGTGATCCGCGGGGCTGACTCATTGGAGGTTGTTTGGGCTTGACGGTCTCTGGGACTGAGTGGTTTAGTTCGGCTTTGGCGGCGGTGTAACTAATGTGCTGTTAACTGGGCTTCGGGTTTTCTCCCATATCGTCTATATTTTTTAGGGTGTCGTGTAATCAGGCTGTGGTGCCTCTCGAAGGGGCTGCCTTTTGTACCCACCTGTTGTTTGGAATCAGTGTCCTCTAGCTTGGGTATTCTTTCCCAAAAGTAATGAATGCAGCTGTGGACTCTTCTCTTAAATTATGCTTACTGGATAATTTCATTTTCAGAGTCCACAGCTCCCGCCCGTGTTCTTATCTTTGAGATGGCTGTATTTTTTTGTTCTTCTGGCACCTTTTTTCACCCTGATATTTCTCCTACTGTTCCTTGTTCCCTTGGCCGAATGACTGGGGGGTGAGGGAAGTGGGGGAGGTATTTAAGCCTTTGGCTGGGGTGTCTTTGTCTCCTCCTGGTGGCCAGGTTCTGTATTTCCCAAAAGTAATGAATTGCAGCCGTTGTCTTTTCCCTTCAGAAGAAAATTAAATTATCAGGTAAGCATAATTTGTTTTTATCAATATTTAGACAGCTAATGAAACTTAAAAAAATATATCTTCATGTTATGCTCAGACTTATCTTTTCTTTGAATGCATCATTCTATCCAGCATTTATTAAGTGTTTAATGTCCCTTTAAATTCCTTTTGTGGAACATTTTTATTAAAAAAAACAATTATTTAATTTGTTCATAATGATTTTGTTTTCTATATTCGCTGTTGATTATGTTTTCCTGATGTTCACTGCCTTTATTTATTTATTTTTATCCTTTTTTCTCCTTTATTTTTTCCCCCTATTTTTTTTAACAAATTATTATGAAGAACAAAACTAAAGACTCTAAAGAGAAGGAGAAGGAGAAGGAAAAAGTGAACAAGCACCATTTTGTGCCGGGTACATTCTCTGGAGTTGTGCCATGTTTAGTGTGTGAGAAAGCCCTCATGGGGAAGGAGTCGCTGCAGTGTTCTAGTAAGTGTCATGTCATGGATTTGATTGCACGCTGGGATTTGTACCAAATGCTAACATGTAAAACAAAGCAACAAAACTAGAGCCACGGTTTTGATGGTAGATAAGCTCAGTTTAAATGAAATTTTCAAAAGAGCATGCACTTTAAATTAAAGGGACAGTCAACACCAAAATTGTTATTGTTTAAAAAAATCGAAAAACCCTTTTATTGCCCATTCCCCAGTTTTACACAGCCAAAATGGTTTAATTAATATATTTTAACCTCTGTGATTACCTTGTATCTAAGCCTCTTCTGACAGCCCCCTGATCACATTTTTATTTATTTATTATCTATTGACATGCATTTTAGCCAGTTAGTGCAGTGTCATCCACAACTCCACGGGTGAGAGCATAATGTTATCTATAAGGCCAACATGAACTAGCAGTCTCTTGTTGTGAAAAGCTAATAAAAAAGCATGTGATTAAGAGGCTGTCTGGCTTAAAAACAGTCAGAAATTTAGAGGTTTAAAGGTTATAAAGTATAATAATATAACAATGTTGGTTGTGCAAAGCTGGGGAATGGGCAGTAAAGGCATTATCTATCTTTTTAAACCATAACAATTTTGGTGTTGACCGTCCCTTTCAAAAAGAAACAATTCTAAATTATTCTTTATTGAAACTTAGCTTATTTCTATAACAGTACATCTAGTTGGGCTCAGGGTTGTGCAGCTGTTTAAACACTATTTAGCAACTCTGCAGCAATATTTATAACTGTGTGTTACATATAGCACTTAAGTCACGTGCACAATCCAGGACCTACGTAGGTATGCAATCATGGAAAGGAGCTGTTTTTAAAAAATGAGTATACGGAATAGAATGAAACTAAAAATATGCACTCTACCTTAATCATTAAAGTTTCATTTTGACCAACATGCTCCTTGAATTCGAAATATGGGGAAAATAAAATCTTCTGTCACCCTTATAAATATTTACATTGGAACTATCTGAGAATATGTGTTTGCTAATACTATAATTATTGTTCTGAAGAGGAATAACTTTCCAAGTATGAAAAGAAAAAAAAAGAAGAAAAGAGCATGCAATTTTAAGCAACTTTCTAATTTACTCCTATTATCAATTTTTCTTTGTTCTATTGCTATCTTTATTTGAAAAAGAAGGCATCTAATGTTTTTTTTGGTTCATTACTCTGGACAGCACTTTTTTATTGGTGGATGAATTTATCCACCAATCAGCAAGAATAGCCTAGGTTGTTCAACAAAACTGGGCCGGCATCTAAACGTACATTCCTGCATTTAGAATAAAGATACCAAGAGAATGAAGAAAATTTGATAATAGGAGTAAATTAGAAAGATGCTTAAAATATCATGCTCTATCTGAATCACGAAAAAAAAAAATTGGGTTCAGTGGTTTGCTAGCTCTGACTCTCTGTCAAGCCTACGTCTTTCCGTAACATATTTATGTACTTGCTTAACATACTGGAACCAGCAAAGTGCTAAACCCCCATACATTAATGCCCATTTCCTCGTCAAACTGCAAGGCAGTGCCCCTGGACTGCCACAACCCGGCCCTAGGTCCCCTGTCGCGCCTCTGAGACACCCATACTGATCAATCTCATTTCTGGATCACTCTGACTCCCCCTTGAACTGAGCTAAGCCTCTTAGGTGTCAGGAGGTTCTCTCTCTCTCTCTCTCTCTCTCTCTCTCATGAATCTGGCATTCTTAGTTTGTTTAAAGGGCCACTAAAGTCAAAATTAAAGTTTCATGATTCAGATAAAGCATACAATTAAAAAAAAACTTTCCATTATCAAAACATGCACCATTTTTTTAAATGCACACTTTCTGAGGCTCCAGCTCCTACTGAGCATGTGCAAAGTGAACATTATATACATATATTCATTTTGTGATTGGCTCATGGCTGTCACATGATACAAGGGGATGGGAAATTGCGAGAAAATATTCTATTGCTAATTTTAAATTTAAAGTAAGTGATATTGCGTTGTCTTTTTAATTTGTGTGTTCGTCAGTTACTCAATTCTAATTTATTTAGTGGTCCTGTTCTCCATACAATTTACACTATAATCCTTTTAGTTATTGACCATACAATTTACACTATAGTCCTTGACCATACAATTTACACTAAAGTCCTTTAAGTTATTGACCATACAATTAACACTATAGTCCTTTTAGTTATTAACCATATAATTTACACTATAGTCCTTTTAGTTATTGACCATACAATTTACACTATAGTCCTTTTAGTTATTGACCATACAATTTACACTAAAGTCCTTTAAGTTATTGACCATACAATTAACACTATAGTCCTTTTAGTTATTAACCATATAATTTACACTATAGTCCTTTTAGTTATTGACCATACAATTTACACTATAGTCCTTTTAGTTATTGACCATACAATTTACACTAAAGTCCTTTAAGTTATTAACCATACAATTTACACTATAGTCCTTTTAGTTATTGACCATACAATTTACACTAAAGTCCTTTTAGTTATTGACCATACAATTTACACTATAGTCCTTTTAGTTATTGACCATACAATTAACACTATAGTCCTTTTAGTTATTGACCATATAATTTACACTATAACTATTTTATTTATTGAGTGACATATATTGTGTTTCAAACTTTCAAGTCCACTTGGGTCGCTCTGGTAAACTATGGTTGTATTTGGCCAGAAGAAAAGACTCATATGGTCCTGAAAATTCAGACTATAATTCAACACAAGTTAAAGGGACAGTAAACACCTTGATATTTTAATAAAACTGTTAATTATTCATAGTAAGACAACTTTGCAATATACTTTTATTATTTATTGTGTGCCCTTTTCATGTAATTTAGCTCTATAAATTTAGGATTTTCTAATTCTCAGAACTGGAAAGCACACTGGAGACTTATCAAGGCTAACCCTGCTACATACCCCCCTAATTGTCTTTAACAAGATGATTGTGGCTAGCCTTGTTGTCTGCAGACTCAAGCTCAGATTGGCTCTTTCAAAGAGGCAAATGGTGAGCGGAGTTGGCTTTTGAGAAGCAACAACAGCAAACAAGATGTTTAGATGTTTCTGATATGCAATTGTATTTCAAGACAATGGAAATGTCATCTAATTAAAAAGTGTTTATTGCCCCTTTTAAAGCTGAAGTGTGTTACTCTGCTATAAATCTGAAGAATGGAAAGGTGTATAAACTATTTGTGTATTTATTAATGAAAAGATACATGTTTTTTTTCCTTCAGACTGCAATGTAAACGTTCACAAATGTTGCAAGGATTCCACCCCTGCTTGTACCAAGGTAAAATATTGCTTTAAATTCATCTTATTATCAAGTGGTATATTTTATTGTGATATGAGATACATTCCTGAAGCTCAGTGGTTTTGTTATAATTGAAACATTTGAAAATATAGCTTTATCCTATGCAAAAAAAACACCAACATTTACATCTGTTGGGTCCACATATGCAGTACTGGGGGTAGTTTTATGCTTAGTATGGGTTTGTTTTTTAATTAGTGGTATTGTAAAATATCTTTTCATGATATTAAAGGGACAGTCAACACCAGAATTTTTGTTGTTTAAAAAGAAAGATAATCCCTTTATTACCTATTCCCCAGTTTTGCATAACCAACACTATAAATACACTTTTTACCTCTGTTATTATCTTGTATCTAAGCCTCTGCCCCCTTATTTCAGTTCTTTTGACACACTTGCCTTTCAGCCAATCAGTGCTCACTCCAGGGTAACTTCACGTGCATGAGCTCAATGTTATCTATATGAAACACATGAACTAATGCCCTCTAGTGGTCAAAATGCATTCAGATTAGAGGCAGTCTTCAAGGTCTAAGAAATTAGTATATGAACCTCCTAGAATTAGCTTTCAACTAAGAATACCAAGAGAACAATGCAAAATTGGTGATAAAAGTAAATTGGAAAGCTGTTTAAAATTACATTACCTATTTAAATCATGAAAGTTTTTTTGGGACTTGACTGTCCCTTTAAGCATTACACATTCATTGCCAGATTACAGGAACTATGTACTGTGGCATATTTACTATAAATCAAGTACATTGATTTATATTTGCAGCAAATGAATAGTTATGAACAGTACCCTTATTAGTGAGCAGACTCATTATGCAATCCTTGCTGTATTAATGGAAAAGGATGTTAGCCTGACAAATTTGTGTCCTGCTTTACTCATACACATTCAGAAGATCCTTGAAAACCCACCTATTCAGAGAGGCTTACCATCTCTCCTCCATCCCGCATCCGAACCAAGCTAATACATGTACATGAACTGCCTGACTCACTGTTGCAAATACAACCGATGTAACAAGCTACCCCAACCTTATGTCTCTGCACCCTAAACCTATAGACTGTGATCTCTCCGGAGCAGGGCCCTCTTCCTCCTGTGCTAGATTTGTTTAGTCTTGTTATGTTTTGTATTGTATCACAAATCTTTGTCATTGTATACCCCTGTCATTGTACCCAGCGCTACGGAATTTGGCGGCGCTATACAAATAAATGATAATAATAATAATAATAATAATATGTGCCTAGAATGGATATGGCTGCACCTCACTGACAAGGCCTATAGAAGGCCAGAACAATCGTCTTGGTTTGCCATATTCCTAGTTCAGGGCTGGACTGTCTTTTTTTAGATAGGATCAGACTGAAAGTTCTCCTCTGTGAAAGGCACAATTGGGATAAAAGTGGCTGGTCCCAGGTGGTGACCTGCCAAAAACCAAGCTACTGAGCCTTTGTTCATTCCTGGTTGAGTGCTTCTCTCTCTCTTCGTTTATTTGTAGTATGACACTAGTGAAAGTATCCCTAAGGGTGATGGGGCAGACCAGACGTGGACTTTTTGCCTAGAGCAGTGTTTCCCAATCGCAGTCCTCAAGTACCCACAACAGGCCTGGTTTTCATTATAGCTGACCCAGTGCACATGTGAAGTAATCAGCTGATCAGTAACCAACCTGCTCTCATCCATCAGCTGATTTCACCTGTGCTCTAGTTCAGCTATAATGAAAACCAGGACTGTTGGGGGTACTTGAGGACCACGGTTGGGAAACACTGGCCTAGAAGAATATGGCTGCACCTCACTGAGAAGGCCTACAGGAGACCAACATTATTGTCTTCGGTTTCCATATTCTTTGTTCAGGGGAGAATTGACTGGTATTTTTTCGGTGGGATCAGACTTATATACTTCAGGAAAGTTTTTCTCTTTGAAAGGCACAATTAGGATTAAAAAAAAATACTGCTCCTGACCGAGCGCTTCTCTCTCTTTGTGTGTGTGTGTGTTTTTGTTTGTGTATAAATACTTATGTTTTATTTTATATTGATGAACATTTTATTTACACCACTTTAAAGTATTCAAGACATTTTTATGTTTATATACAGGTACCAATCCAAAAATCAGGAGTTTAGAAATCTAGAATTATTTAGAAAGCCAGACTTTTTCATTAATTTTTATTTTTATATAAAGTTATTAAAAATCGCTATTTTCCCCATCAGTAAGTCACAATCTTCTCTGCCTGCAACATTGGTTTGGTTTTTATGTTCTAAAATGCAAATTGTAGTCAATATTTCTTTGGAACAGCAGCTATTACCTTATGATTACAGTACCGTACTATCTTTCTAATGGTACTATGTATACAAAAGTATTAAAAATTATATAAAACTACCTTAAGGTTACAGATATAAGTTGTATTATGACATGCAAATATTACCATAATGCCCCATTTTACAGATGCAAATATTCAAGAAATCCAAACTTTTCCAAAATCGAATCCTTTTCCGGTTAAAATCAGTTTGGATAAAGGGTTTTGTACCTGTATTTGTGTAAATATAAGGCAGGATATGCAGTCACCAATACAATATCAGCATATACTGGCTTTATTAATGCACATATGACATTTATTCAGGTAACTTTTGTGGGAACATACTCCTCCTCCTTCCTCAGACCATCTGGAGAAATCCAACATACCTAAAGGTCTGATAGTCCCTGCCTGTGTCATAAAAGGTAATAGATTACATGGCAAGAATACCAAATATCGCTTTACTGATTTATTCAAATTGAGATTTAGTTTAAAATTAGATTATTTGCTGAGTACACAAAAAGCAGTAGAAATAAAATATTTGGAATGTCCATATACACTATTACTCGATCCATACCTAAGAACATACACAGGTAAATCGTGAAAAGAAAGCTTTTTGATAATAATCTTTTCTTGTTCTACAGAAATTTCAGGAACGGTATCACACAAAAAACAAGCAGCCAGCAGTAATTTCAAGTAAGTGATGTAATTTAGTTGAGATATAATATGATTTTTAGGCTATAGAACTGGGATGGACAAATCTTTTACTGTACACATATAGAGCCACTGCTTCTGGCTCCTAACTACTCAGACTATACATATATATATGTATATAAAATCCTTCTCTGGTTCCTAAAAATATTTATCTGATTCTTCAATGTTTTGACTACCTCCAGAATTTCATGGAAATGTGTCGGTTCCTGCTATAAACACTTTGCCGTACAAAACATGTGTATCCCCTTATACCTATTGTAATTTACATATATTATTATCATTCATTTGTATAGCGCCGCAAAAGTTTGTAGCGCTTGTTCAATTAGTAACTGAAAAACATAAGGCAGTAATACTGTTTCTGGCACTTATAGAGATACGTTTTCTGGGTCACCTAATAGAATATAAGTAGACAACATCAATAGCTCTTTTTATAAATATAGCTTATAATTGATAACAAAATTAAACTGGAAAGTCACTTAAAATTGTATGCTCTTGAATTCCTTTAATATTTTCATCAGTAATTTATGCTATGTAAAAGAAGGTGTAGAGAGACAGAAAAATATAACGTTTTTTTGTGAAAATTTTTATTTACAGATCAATTCATTATGTTTTGGGCCAGATTACGAATGGAGCGCAAAATTGTGCGCTGGTATTAGAAGTGAGGTGCAATGCGAATGCGACCTCGCATTTGCATTGCAGAGAAACTTTGCGCTCAAGAGAGTGTGCTTCCATAGGTTCCAATGGGAGCCTCATTATAATGCCGTGAGACACAGCAGAGAACCTAGTGTAGTCATGCTGGGATGGCCAGCAAATTTAACCCCTTAACCACGCATGTCGTACAGGGTACGTCTTACACAAGCTGGTCTTTAAAGACCAGAGACGTACCCTGTACGTCGTTAAGGGTTTCAAGCGGCTGGAAGCGATCCTGATCGCTTCCAGCCGCTTTCAAGGTATTGCAGTGATGCCTCAATATTGAGGCATCACTGCAATACCTTTTTAGGCACACCGATGCAGAGAGAGCCACTCTGTGGCCCTCTCTGCATCGGTCAGTGATGGTGCTGATCGTTGCTGGGTGAGAGCCATTGCAGGGAGGTAGGTGGGTGGGCGGCCCATCACTGTGGAACTTTCTTCCGGCTGCTGTATATGCGGGAGCGCGCGCTGGAGGTGAGGGGCGGGTGCGCGCGCACCCACGATCTATGGCAATTGTGCAATTTTGTTTTTTGCTGGGAGAGGGTGGTGGGTGCTTAGGAGGGGTGATCGAGGGCTGATCTGGGTGTGATCTGGGAGGGGGAGGGTGTAGGGTATGGATGGGGGGCAGCTACACTACAGAAAATGTTAGGTTTCTCAAAAAAAAAATAAAGTTAATGTGCAAAGTGGGTACTGGCAGACAGCTGCCAGTTCCCAAAATGGTGACTAATAGTGGGGGGAGGGTTAGAGAGCTGTTTGGGGTGGATCAGGCAGGTTGGGGGCTAAGGGGGGGATCCTACACAGCAGAATGATTATTATTTTTTTAAATAATAAAAAAAAAAACTAAATAAAATTTTTATTTTAGTACTGGCAGACTTTCTGCCGGTACTTAAGATGGCGGGGACAATTGTGGGGTGGGGGAGGGAAGAGAGCTGTTTGAGAGGGATCAGGGGGTGGGATGTGTCAGATGGGAGGCTGATTTCTACACTAAAGCTAAAATTAACCCTTCAAGCTCCCTACAAGCTACCTAATTAACCCTGTCACTGCTGGGCATAATACAAGTTTGGTGCACAGCGGCATTTAGCGGCCTTCTAATTACCAAAAAGCAATGCCAAAGCCATATATGTCTGCTATTTCTGAACAAAGGGGATCCCAGAGAAGCATTTACAACCATTTGTGCCATAATTGCACAAGCTGTTTGTAAATAATTTCAGTGAGAAACCCAAAGTTAGTGAAAAAGTGAACAATTTCTTTTTATTTGATCGCATTTGGCGGTGAAATGGTGGCATGAAATATATCAAAATTGGTCTAGATCAATACTTTGCGTTGTCTACTACACTACCCTAAAGCTAAAATTAACCCTACAAGCTCCCTACAAGCTCCCTACAAGCTACCTAATTAACCCCTTCACTGTTGGGCCTAATACAAATGTGGTGCGCAGCAGCATTTAGCGGCCTTCTAATTACCAAAAAGCAACGCCAAAGCCATATATGTCTGCTATTTATAAACAAAGGGGTTCCCAGAGAAACATTTACAACCATTTGTGCCATAATTGCACAAGTTGTTTGTAAATAATTTCAGTGAGAAACCTAATATTTGTGAAAAAGTTTGTGAAAAAGTGAACAATTTTATTTATTTGATCGCATTTGGCGGTGAAATGGTGGCATGAAATATACCAAAATGGGCCTAGATCAATACTTTGGGATGTCTAAAAAAAAAAAAATATACACATGTCAAGGGATATTCAGGGATTCCAGACAGATATCAGTGTTCCAATGTAACTATCGCTAATTTCTCCAACATAGGTGTGTCCGGTCCACGGCGTCATCCTTACTTGTGGGATATTCTCTTCCCCAACAGGAAATGGCAAAGAGCCCAGCAAAGCTGGTCACATGATCCCTCCTAGGCTCCGCCTTCCCCAGTCATTCTCTTTGCCGTTGTACAGGCAACATCTCCACGGAGATGGCTTAGAGCTTTTTAGTGTTTAACCGTTTCCTCTCATCCCCAGGCTGGTAGCCAGAATCAATCAGGAGAGGGCATTGGTGATCTTGATAGCTCCTGCGTGGCCACGCAGGACTTGGTATGCAGACCTGGTGAATATGTCATCGGCTCCACCATGGAAGCTACCTTTGAGACGAGACCTTCTTGTTCAAGGTCCGTTCGAACATCCGAATCTGGTCTCACTCCAACTGACTGCTTGGAGATTGAACGCTTGATCTTATCAAAGCGAGGGTTCTCAGATTCTGTTATTGATACTCTTGTTCAGGCCAGAAAGCCTGTAACTAGAAAAATTTACCACAAAATATGGAAAAAATATATCTGTTGGTGTGAATCTAAAGGATTCCCTTGGGACAAGGTTAAAATTCCTAAGATTCTATCCTTTCTTCAAGAAGGATTGGAGAAAGGATTATCTGCAAGTTCCTTGAAGGGACAGATTTCTGCCTTGTCTGTGTTACTTCACAAAAAGCTGGCAGCTGTGCCAGATGTTCAAGCCTTTGTTCAGGCTCTGGTTAGAATCAAGCCTGTTTACAAACCTTTGACTCCTCCTTGGAGTCTCAATTTAGTTCTTTCAGTTCTTCAGGGGGTTCCGTTTGAACCCTTACATTCCGTTGATATTAAGTTATTATCTTGGAAAGTTTTGTTTTTGGTTGCAATTTCTTCTGCTAGAAGAGTTTCAGAATTATCTGCTCTGCAGTGTTCTCCTCCTTATCTGGTGTTCCATGCAGATAAGGTGGTTTTACGTACTAAACCTGGTTTTCTTCCGAAAGTTGTTTCTAACAAAAACATTAACCAGGAGATAGTCGTGCCTTCTTTGTGCCCGAATCCAGTTTCAAAGAAGGAACGTTTGTTGCACAATTTGGATGTTGTTCGCGCTCTAAAATTCTATTTGGATGCTACAAAGGATTTTAGACAAACATCTTCCTTGTTTGTTGTTTATTCTGGTAAAAGGAGAGGTCAAAAAGCAACTTCTACCTCTCTCTCTTTTTGGATTAAAAGCATCATCAGATTGGCTTATGAGACTGCCGGACGGCAGCCTCCTGAAAGAATCACAGCTCATTCCACTAGGGCTGTGGCTTCCACATGGGCCTTCAAGAACGAGGCTTCTGTTGATCAGATATGTAAGGCAGCGACTTGGTCTTCACTGCACACTTTTACCAAATTTTACAAGTTTGATACTTTTGCTTCTTCTGAGGCTATTTTTGGGAGAAAGGTTTTGCAAACCGTGGTGCCTTCCATTTAGGTGACCTGATTTGCTCCCTCCCTTCATCCGTGTCCTAAAGCTTTGGTATTGGTTCCCACAAGTAAGGATGACGCCGTGGACCGGACACACCTATGTTGGAGAAAACAGAATTTATGTTTACCTGATAAATTACTTTCTCCAACGGTGTGTCCGGTCCACGGCCCGCCCTGGTTTTTTAATCAGGTCTGATAATTTATTTTCTTTAACTACAGTCACCACGGTATCATATGGTTTCTCCTATGCAAATATTCCTCCTTTACGTCGGTCGAATGACTGGGGAAGGCGGAGCCTAGGAGGGATCATGTGACCAGCTTTGCTGGGCTCTTTGCCATTTCCTGTTGGGGAAGAGAATATCCCACAAGTAAGGATGACGCCGTGGACCGGACACACCGTTGGAGAAAGTAATTTATCAGGTAAACATAAATTCTGTTTTTGAAAAAAAAATGGTTTGGAAATAGCAAAGTGCTATTTGTACTTATTGCCCTATAACTTACAAAAAAAGCAAAGAACATGTAAACATTGGGTATTTCTAAACTCAGGACAAAATTTAGAAACTATTTAGCATGGGTGTTTTTTGGTGGTTGTAGATGTGCAACAGATTTTGGGGGTCAAAGTTAGAAAACGTGTGTTTTTTTCCATTTTTTCATCAAATTTTATAAAAAAATTTATGGTAAATTACAAGATATGATGAACTGTTTTTCCATTTAATGGCGAGAAAAACGGTATATAATATGTGTGGGTACAGTAAATGAGTAAGAGGAAAATTGCAGCTAAATACAAACACCGCAGAAATGTAAAAATAGCCTTGGTCCTTAAGGGAAAGAAATTGAAAAATGGCCTTTTCTTTAAGGGGTTAAATATATATTTACGTGTTAATTTGTGAATATACACATAATATCCCATAAATATATAAGCATATACATATATATATTTGCAATTTATATATATATTTCCCCATAGACCTCTATATAAAGGCACTTTTCAGTGCCTTTTTTTTCTAACACCCCAGACCCGCTCACTTTAACCACTAAAAACTGCTTTGTGCAGTTATTATTTGAAATGAAAACATGCTAATATGTTTTATTTTTTTTTACTTTACTTTGGGGGCAATTGGGGGATATTTTTATAATGAACTAGAGGTCTGAATAATTTGCTATCGAGATGGCTGGTTATTTATTGTGCGCCTGTAAAGGGACAAATTTGCCCATTTGCGTTTGTGCAATACATTAGCGCTCCACTTCTAATATAGCCCTTTATGTGTAAGGGCAAATAGAATTGGGGAGAGATGGCATCCTTGAAAACTGTCATTTTTTTATTTCTGTAGCTGATAAAAAAGTCTACCCCTGATAGTTGTGACTCTCACAAAAGGTAGAACTACAGGATTCTATAGAATATCGTCACCAATGTAATTAGGTATTAGCATTAAGCCTTTAGGGAGAGTAGAAAATATGCTTCACTGTACGGTTGTGGACAGATTGCTTGAGTTATTGTTGACAGTACAAAGACCTATCTTCTATTGCTGTTATACTTTTGTGTACTTTAATGGTTCTTCACTAAGATGCTTTCATGTTAGTATATGACTAATATTATGTGAGTGCAAGCATCGTTTCAAGTAGCACATAACTTATATTATATGAGCATTTAACAAAAGCTGTAAATGCTCTTATAAAAATGTATAATCTGAGAGCTGAAAACATATAGAACGATTCAAAGCCGAGATTAATGAACCAATACAAACTATAACCAATCTACTTGTACTATAATTCAAATGCATAAATGTTAAAATACATAATCCACTCTAAAATACAAATCCTACTGTGCACTCATATATCTTTCCTTCCTAAGATAGGGAGAGTCCACGGCTTCATTCCTTACTGTTTGGAAATACAACACCTGGCCACCAGGAGGAGGCAAAGACACCCCAGCCAAAGGCTTAAATATCCCTCCCACTTACTCACTACCCCAGTCATTCTTTGCCTTTCGTCACGTTAGGAGATGGCAGAGAAGTGTCAGAAGATTCGGAGAGTCCTGAAAAACGGTATCTGCCCTTCGAGATAGGACTGGAGTTTTAAGTAGTCATGTCAACTTCTCAGTGAGAGTATTGATGAAAGTTAGAGTCTGGAGGTGCAGGGAAAGCTTTTCTGTGAAACCATCCAGACTACTGCTAACGGCTCCTAAGCAATCAGTGTTGATGAGTTTCACTGCCTGCTTTTTCTCACTCAAGTCCATGTCAGGGGCGCTGCTATAAGACTGTCACTCTTGAGTGACTGTGTTCTGTTCCACGGCATGAATCCTGAGGTAAGAACCTTTTAAATTTTTACACATAAAACGCTATAACAGGTTCACAGTATGGCTCCTTTATACATTGATAGGATCCAGGGTTAATATCCTCAGTAGGGGGTTTATTGAACAGTTGGGGTTAATTAATCAGTGTATTAATTAGTTACATGCTGCTTTGTGTGATTTTTTTTCCTGGGCTGATACAGATGTGTGTTTTTGGCTGGAACAAACAGGTTTCACTTTTAAGTTTCACTTTCATTTTTGAAAGTGTTGCACAGCTTCTATTACTTGCTGTACTTGTAATAACAAGTGGTCTATGTTCATTCCCTCCATTCCGGTTGAGACTTGAACCTGAGGAGAGCGTTTCCTCTGTTAACTGTCTGGGTCTAGGAGGTGGCGAGTGCCCCAGCCATTGGGAGTATTAAAGGTGCAGTTTTCTATAATAAAAAACGTTTTTATTTGTGTCCTTCTGTGGGTATAACCTGAGCTATGGAGGACTCTGACATGTTAGAAGGTACTCCTTCTGTACTAAATCATACCTGGTTATATTGTGAGGAGGCCGTGGTTTTTCTGCCCACTCAATTATGTTCCACACCGTAAAGTCTAAGAAGGGAGACAAGCCTGCTAAGGCTCTTAGTCCCTCTGAGTCGTCTACCTCTGAGGACTTGGTGTCCCGTGAGATTACTACCCTTGCTACATTATCCACTCCACATGCAGTTCCCCATAGCACATCGTATCCTCTATCCGGAGGGGGCCTTCTTCTTGCAGACTTTGCAGCGCAGTTACAAACGGCAGTGTCTGCGGTCCTCAGTGCATTACCTCGCTCTAACAAATGAAAGAGAAAGGTTAAACATAGCTCTCCTGACCCGGAGTCATCTAAATATTTTTCGGATTTAGCTATTATGTCCCAGTTATCTGATGATGAGTTAACCTCTGTAGCTTCAGAGGGTGAACTTTCTGGGTCGGAGTCCTTAATGTCTAAGCCTCCTGCTGCGAAGGAACCATCATTTAGATTTAAAATTGAGCACTTGTGTTTTTTATTAAAGGAGGTTTTGTCTACGTTAGAGGTTCCAGAGGCCGCGCTGCCGGAAGAACCTATGTTACCTAAATTAGACAGAGGTTAGGAAGACAGGAAAGTTCCTTTGACTTTTCCTGTGCCGGTTAAGATGGCACACATTATTAAGAACGAATGGGAAAGAATTGGTTCTTCCTTTTCCCCCTTGTCTACTTTTAAAAAGTTCCTAAGGTGGATGGTACTATCTCTACGCTTGCTAAACGTACTACTATACCTCTTGAGGATAGGTCTTTGTTCAGAGAGCCGATGGATAAGAAAATGGAAACCTTTCTGAGAAAGATGTTTCAACAAACAGGTTTCTTTCATGTAATTGGCAAGAGTCCATGAGCTAGTGACGTATGGGATATACATTCCTACCAGGAGGGGCAAAGTTTCCCAAACCTCAAAATGCCTATAAATACACCCCTCACCACACCCACAATTCAGTTTTACAAACTTTGCCTCCCATGGAGGTGGTGAAGTAAGTTTGTGCTAGATTTCTACGTTGATATGCGCTTCGCAGCAGGCTGACGTCCGGTTTTCCTCTGAGTGCAGTGAATGTCAGAGGGATGTGAAGAGAGTATTGCCTATTTGAATACCATGGTCTTCCTCTAGGGGATCTATTTCATAGGTTCTCTGTTATCGGTCGTAGAGATTTCTTCTCCTACCTCCCTTTTCAGATCGACGATATACTCTTATATACCATTACCTCTACTGATTCAGTACTGGTTTGGCTATCTACTTTATGTAGATGAGTGTCTTTGGGTAAGTAAGTCTTATTTTATTTATGACAATCTCAGCTATGGTTTGGCACTTTATATGTAAAGTTCTAAATATATGTTTTATACTTATATTTGCAATGATTCAGGTCAATTAGTTTATTTTCCTTCTTTCAGACTGTCAGTTTCATTTTTTGGGAAAATGCATATGAATGAAATATATTTTTCTTACCTAAAATTTTCAATTGATTTTTTTCCTTTAAACTGCGGGGTGTTAGGCTCGCGGGTGCAAAAAATGCTAGAATTTATTGCGTAATTTTTGGCGCAAGACTTTTTTGGCACGAGATTGACGTCAATGACGTCATTTCCGGCGTCGTAGTTGACGCCGGAAGTTTTCACGTAGTTGCGTCATTTTTGACTCTCGTGTTTGTTACAGACGTTTTTGGTGCCAAAAAATATGTGGGCTTCATACTTGGCGCCAGTTTTTTTACATTATTTAAGTCTCACTTTTTAGTTGCTTCTGGTTTCTAGAGGCTTGTTCTGTTTGCATTTTTTCCCATTCCTGAAACTGTCATTTAAGGAATTTGATAATTTTGCTTTATATGTTGTTTTTCTATTACATATTACAAGATATTCCAAAAACTGTTCCTGTATCAGAAAATACTGTTGGATTCCTGATGACTGATATCAGTCCTACCAAAGCTAAGTTAATTTATTTTAATGTTATGAATTTTATCTTTAGCTATGGTTTGTAATAAGTTATCATGATAAACTTTTACATGCAGAGTCCATTAGTATTTATGCATTATCTATTGCTATTCTTTTTACATCTAATGTACAAGATATACCTAGGAATCTATGAGAATGTTTTTCTGATTCTATCCTAAAGGCTTTGTCTGACATCCTGCCTTCTAATAAAATTTATAGGTCTTTTTTAAACTTCTCATTTAGTTGATGAATTTTTAAATGACCGACAACATACTAAATTATCCTTCTCTGATGATGTTTTTTCTCATTTAGAATATTCTTCATCAGATATTTGACACTAACAAATCTACTTTTTTATTTTTAAATAGAGTACATTCGTTGTTGAAAAGGTGTTGATTATATTGGATATTGAGGAGTCTAGATCTTTTGATCTAAGACTAGCTAACATTTAAATTCTGCTCATTAACCTCCTGTGGTTTCTTCAGAGTTTTTTTTCCCATTTCATGATACTAGGGAATGGAATAGGCCTTGGACTTCTTTTATTCCTTCTTTAAGGTTTTTAAATTGTATCCTTTGCCGGCAGTTATTTTAAAAGTTTTGAGGAAAGATCCCCAAAGTTAATGGGGCTATCTCTACTCTTGCTAAACATACACTGCTCAAAAAAATAAAGGGAACACTTAAACAATGTAACTCCCAAGTCAATCACACTTCTGTGAAATCAAACTGTCCACTTAGGAAGCAACACTGAGTGACAATCAATGTCACATGCTGTTGTGCAAATGGGATAGACAACAGGTGGAAATTATAGGCAATTAGCAAGACACCCCCAATAAAGGAGTAGTTCTGCAGGTGGTGACCACAGACCACTTCTCAGTTCCTATGCTTTCTGGCTGATGTTTTGGTCACTTATGAATGCTGGCTGTGCTTTCACTCTAGTGGTAGCATGAGACGGAGTCTACAACCCACACAAGTGGCTCAGGTAGTGCAGCTCATCCAGGATGGCACATCAATACGAGCTGTGGCAAGAAGGATTGCTGTGTCTGTCAGCGTAGTGTCCAGAGCATGGAGGCGCTACCAGGAGACAGGCCAGTACATCAGGAGACGTGGAGGAGGCCATAGGAGGGCAACAACCCAGCAGCAGGACCGCTACCTCTGCCTTTGTGCAAGGAGGAACAGAAGGAGCACTGCCAGAGGCCTGCAAAATGACCTCAAGCAGGCCACAAATGTGCATGTGTCTGCTCAAACAGTCAGAAACGGACTCCATGAGGGGGGTATGAGGGCCCGACGTCCACAGGTGGGGGTTGTGCTTACAGCCCAACACCGTGCAAGACGTTTGGCATTTGCCAGAGAACACCAAGATTGGCAAATTCGCCACTGGCGCCCTGTGCTCTTCACAGATGAAAGCAGGTGCACACTGAGCACATTTGACAGACGTGACAGTCTGGAGATGCCGTGGAAAACGTTCTGCTGCCTGCAACATCCTCCAGCATGGCCGGTTTGGCAGTAGGTCAGTAATGGTGTGGGGTGGCATTTCTTTGAGGGGCTGAGCAGCCCTCCATGTGCTCTCCAGAGGTAGCCTGACTGCCATTAGGTATCAAGATGAGATCCTCAGACCCCTTGTGAGACCATATGCTGGTGCAGTTGGCCCTGGGTTCCTCCTAATGCAAGACAATGCTAGACCTCATGTGGCTGGAGTGTGTCAGCAGTTCCTGCAAGATGAAGGCATTGATGCTATGGACTGGACCACCCATTCCCCAGACCTGAATCCAATTGAGCACATCTGGGACATCATGTCTCCCTCTATCCACCAACTTCACGTTGCACCACAGACTGTCCAGGAGTTGGTGGATGCTTTAGTCCAGGTCTGGGAGGAGATCCCTCAGGAGACCATCCGCCACCTCATCAGGAGCATGCACAGGCGTTGTAGGGAGGTCATACAGGCACGTGGAGGCCACACACACTACTGAGCCTCATTTTGACTTGTTTTAAGGACATTACATCAAAGTTGGATCTGCCTGTAGTGTGTTTTTCCACTTTAATTTTGAGTGTGACTCCAAATCCAGACCTCCATGGGTTAAAAAATTTGATTTCCATTTTTTAATTTTTGTGTGATTTTGTTGTCAGCACATTCAACTATGTAAAGAACAAAGTATTTAATTAGAATATTTAATTCATTCAGATCTAGGATGTGTTATTTTAGTGTTCCCTTTATTTTTTTGAGCAGTGTACTACTATTCCTATAGAAAATAGTATTTTTTTTTTCCTTCAGATGGGAAACTTGTATCTTATTTAAGGAAAAATATTTTATTTCAGGTCCTTTTCTTAGGCCTGCAATTTATTTGGCTGATGTTGCAAATGCTTCAACTTTCTGGTTGGATAATTTAGTGCAACAAGTATCGGATTATGATTTGTTTTAGCATTGTTAAGTTGATCAACATGCTAATAATTTCTTTTGTGTCGTCATTTTTTTTATATTTTCACATTTGAGGTTAAATCTATATCTTTAGCTATTTTTAGCTAGAAGAACTTTGTGACAATCTTGGAATGCTAATTTGATTTCTAAAATCCATATTTCTTTTTTTCCAAGGTAATCAATTATTTGGTTCACAATTGGATTCAATTTTTTCAAACTGTTACTCTGGGGAAGGGAGTTTTTTGTTGCTTCAAGATTGAGTTCTAAGAGTAAATCTTAAGCTGATATTAGTTTGTTCTTAATAAGGAACGGAATCCTAATTCTTCCCCAAGTAACATGTTTATAATTGGAAGCTTTCTTCAACATGGAATGAATTTAAGCTATTTAAAAGATCAAAGTCAGCCCCCCAAATTTGCATGTAGGTGCGTTTTTTTATTTTTATTCCAGCTTAGCTGGTAAGGGGCAGGTTAAGACTTTTTTAAATTTGTTTGGTTCAATTCGGTCCAAACTTCTTAGATTGGGGTATTGAATAGGATTCAGATCAAAGTCAGCCCCCCAAATTTGCATGTTGGTGCGTTTTTTTTTATTCCAGCTTAGCTGGTAAGGGGCAGGTTAAGACTTTTTTAAATTTGTTTGGTTCAATTCGGTCCAAACTTCTTAGATTGGGGTACTGAATAGGATTCAGAGTAAAACCGCCTGTGAGAAGTTTTTTTCTCTCTAGCATATTCCAGCTATTCCAGTAAAGGCTCACACTTTTCTGAAGTATGTTTCAGACCTGTATGTGTTGGGTACTTGTGAGGCGCGGCTGGTTACCCGTTGGGGTCTCAAGGCGCTGCTCAGACCTGGAGTTAATTGGGGTTTTGTTCAAAACTATTCATTGTCCCAAAGATAGAAAATCTTTTTGATTTGTCATATAAGAGTTCCTTCTTTCAGAATGGTGTTTATATGGTCTATTCTGCCTTTTTGGTCAGTAAGGGCATTATTTGTTTACAATAGATACAATAGATGCATATCTTCTTCTTCTGTTTTCATTCAGATTATTTTCATTTTCTGAGATTCTTTTTTTTTTTTGACAAGCATTACCAACTTGTTGCTTTTCTTTCTGGTCTAGCGACAGCTCTGAGAATCTTTTCAAGGTTCTCAGTGTTTCCTTATTTGGACGATCTCGTGGTACTGGCTCAGTCTTTTCGTTCTCCAGAATCTCATACGATTCAACTTTTTGTTGTTTCTTCTAAGACATGGTTGGAGGATCATTTTATCAAAAGATTCTTGGTTGCTCAGACAAGGGTCACCTTTTTTAAGTTTCCAGATACATTGTGTCAATGACTTTGTCTCTGACAGGAGACAATTTATTGGGTTCAGTTTGTCGGAACCTTCAGTCTCTATTATTTCCTTCAGTAGCTATATGCATGGAAGTTTTAGGTCTCATGGCTGCAGCATTTGATTCGATTCCCTTTGCTCATTTTCATATGAAACCTTTCCAGTTTTTTATGCTGAATTAATGGTGCAGGGATTCTAGGATATCATTTTTAATATCTTTGAATTCCAATGTTCAACTATCTTTGACTTGGTGGTTAGATCACCATCATATAGTTCTACGGGTCTCTTCGATTCATCCAACCTGGACCTTGATCACTACAGATGCAAGTCTTTTAGGTTGGGAGGCTGTCTGGGGATTTCTGTCAGCACAAGGGGTTTGGAAATCTCAGGAGGCGAGATTACCATTCAATATTTTGGAACTCCGTGCATTTTCAGAGTTCGTCAGTTTTGGCTTCTTTTTGAAGAGAGAGATGTTATTGTTTTTCAGACAGACAATGTCACAACTGTGGTGTATGTCAAACATCAGGGTGGGACTCTCAGTCTTTAGGCTGTGAAAGAAGTATCTCGGATACTTGCTTGGGCTAAATCCAGCTCCTGTCTAATTTCTGCGGTCCATATCCCAGGTTTAGACAATTGGGAAGCGGATTATCTCTGTCAATCAAGCTTTACATCCAGGAGAATGGTCTCTTTACCAAGATGTGGTTCTTTTTTCAAATTGTTCAGATGTGATGGTTTCCAGTAATAGTTCTGATGGCATCTCATCTAAACAAGAAAACTTCCCAGGTACCTATTCAGGTCCGGGGATCCTCAGGCGGAAGCAGTGTATGCATTGACACTTCCTTGGAGTTATCAATCTGCCTATATTTTTGCTCCTTCTGGTTCTTCTTTTTAAGAGTGATTTTTCAAAATCATCATGGAGCAATCGTTTGTGCTGCTGGTGGCTCCAGCATGGCCGCTCAGGTTTTGGTATATGGTTCTTGTTCGGATGTCCAGTTGCCAGCCTTGGTCACTTCCATTTAGGCCAGACCTTAAGATTCGTTTTTCAGGAAATCAAATTATTAAATTTTAAGGTATGGAAATTAAAACGCTTAGTGCTTAGTCATAGAGGTTTTTCTGACTCAGTGATTAATACTATGTTACAGGTTCGTAAATCTGTGTCTAGAAAGATTTATTATCGAGTTTGGAAGACTTACATTTTATTATGCTCTTCTCATAATTTCTCTTGGCATTCTTTTAGAATTCCTAGGATTTTATAGTTTCTTCATAAGGTTTTGTCTGCAAGTTCCTTGAAAGGACAAATCGCTGCTCTTTCTGTGCTGTTTCACAGAAAAAAATTGCTAATCTTTCTGATATTCATTGTTTTGTTCAGGCTTTGGTTCATATCAAGCCTGTCATTAAGCCAATTTCACCTCCTTGGAGTCTTAATTTGGTTCTGAGGGCTTAACAGGCTCTTCCGTTTGAGCATATGCATTCTTTGGACATTAAATTACTTTCATGGAAAGTATTGTTCCTTTTGGCCATCTCTTCTGCTAGAAGAGTTTTTGAATTATCTGCTCTTTCTTGTGAGTCTCCCTTTCTGATTTTTCATCAGGATAAGGCGGTTTTTGCTGTCTTTATTTAAATTTTTACTTCAAGTTGTGAATTCTAACAACATTAACAGATGAATTATTGTTCCTTCCTTGTGTCCTAAATCCTAAGAATTCTTTGGAAATATCCTTACATTCTTTGGATGTGGTCAGAGTTTTGAAATATTATGTTGAAGCTACCAAGATTTCAGTAAGACTTCTAGTCTATTTGTTATCTTTTCTGGTCTTAGGAAAGGTCAGAAGGCTTCTGCCATTTCTTTGGCGTCTTGGTTAAAGCTTTTGATTCTTCATGCTTATGTGGAGTCGGGTAAATCCCCGCCTCAAAGGATTACGGCTCATTCTACTAGGTCAGTTTCTACTTCCTGGGCTTTTAAGAATGAAGCTTCTGTTGATAAGATTTGCAAAGCAGCAACTTGGTCTTCTTTGCATACTTTTACTAAATTCTACCATTTTGATGTTTTTTCTTCTTCAGAAGCAGTTTTTGGTAGAAAAGTACTTCAGGCAGCTGTTTCAGTCTGATTCTGCTGTTTTTTCAGCGGAATTGGCTGTCTTTATTTTATCCCTCCCTCTCTAGTGACTCTTGCGTGGAGTTCCACATCTTGGGTATTTGCTATCCCATACGTCACTAGCTCATGGACTCTTGCCAATTACATGAAAGAAAACATAATTTATGTAAGAACTTACCTGATAAATTCATTTCTTTCATATTGGCAAGAGTTCATGAGACCCACCCTTTTTGTGGTGGTTATTTTTTTTTTTTTTGTATAAAGCACAATTATTCCAATTCCTTGTTGATGCTTTCGCTCCTTTCTTATCACCCCACTTCTTGGCTATTCGTTAAAATGAATTGTGGGTGTGGTGAGGGGTGTATTTATAGGCATTTTGAGGTTTGGGAAACTTTGCCCCTCCTGGTAGGAATGTATATCCCATACGTCACTAGCTTATGGACTCTTGCCAATATGAAAGAAATTAATTTATCAGGTAAGTTCTTACATAAATTATGTTTTTTTGTTTCAACCGGCGGCTGCAGTTTGCGCGTTTGCCGGAGCAGCTACCTTCTGATGCGACTCTATCGAAAGTCATTGAGGTGGAGTCTCCCCTCGAGGATATTCAAGACAGAATTAAAGATCTGAGAATTGCTAATTCTTTTATCTGTGATGCAAACATGTAAATTATTTGTCTAAATGCAAAGACCTCTGGCTTTGTGGTCCTAGCCCGCTGGGCGCTCTGGTTGAAGCCTTGGTCTGCGGGTATTACTTCTAAGTCCAGACTCCTTTCTTTTCCCTTCAAGGGAAAGATTTTATTTGGTCCAGGCCTGGACTCCATTATTTCTACGGTTACCGGAGGCAAGGGTGCCTTCCTACCGCAAGATAAGAAGAACAAGTCTAAGGGACGACAATCTTCTAATTTTCGTTCTGACAAATCCCAACGACAACAATCCTCCTCCAAGCCTGAGCAACCCAGTACCTGTAAGCCGGCTCAGTCCTGGAATAAATCCAAGCAGAATAAGAAGCCCGCCAAAAAAAATCGGCATGAAGGGACGGCCCCCAATCCGGGATCGGATCGTGTAGGGGCAGACTGTCTCTTTTTTCAGACGCCTGGTTCAAGGACGTACTGGATCCGTGGGTCCTGGAGGTGGTATCTCAAGGATACAAGACAGGCTTCAAATCTCTTCCACCAAGGGGCAGATTCCTTCTCTCGAATCTGTCTACCAGACCAGAAAAGAGGGATGCCTTTGTAGGTTGTGTTCTGGATCTATCCTCCTTAGGAGTTGTTGTCCCGGTGCCTTTTGAAGAAACAGGTTTGGGGTTTTATTCAAACATTTTTGTAGTCCCAAAGAAGGAGGGAATTTTCCGCCCAATTCTGGACCTAAAGTGCTTAAATAAATTTCTCAGTGTCCCTTCCTTCAAGATGGAGACAATGAGGTCCATCCTTCCTTTAATTCAGGAAGGCCAGTTTATTACCACTATAGATCTGAAGGACACTTACCTTCATGTTCCAATCCACAGGGAACACTTTCAGTTCCTTAGGTTTGCATTCCTGTACCAGCACTTTTAGTTCATTGCCCTTCCGTTTGGCCTAGCTACTACTCCAAGAATCTTTACAAAGGTTCTGGGGGCTCTTCTAGACGTTGCCAGAAGTATGGGTATTGCAGTAGCCCCATACTTGGATGATATTCTGGTGGAAGCACCATCCTTTCGTCTTGTGGAAGAATTCTTTGAGTCCCTTCTCAGTCTTTTTCGATCACAAGGATGGAAGATAAACTTGGAAAAGAGTTATTTTATCCCAGGTACCAGGGTGGAATTCCTGGGTACTATAATAGACTCCATATCCATGAGGATATTTCTAACAGACCAGAGACGTTACAAGATAACTTTGGCATGTCTTGCCCTCCGAACCTCCTTGAGTCCCTCTGTGGCTCAGTGTATGGAGGTGATTGGTCTCATGGTGTCCTGCATGGACATCATTCCTTTTGCCAGGTTCTGTCTCAGACCTTTACAACTGTGCATGCTGAGGCAGTGGAACGGCGATCATTCAGATCTGTCTCAACAGATTGTATTAGACAGCCGGTCGAGAGAATCGCTCTCTTGGTGGCTCTTTCCAGATCATCTGTCCCGGGGACATGCTTCTTAAGACCATCCTGGGAGAATGTGACTACGGACGCAAGCCTATCCAGATGGGGAGCTGTTTGGTGTGCCAGGAAGGCTCAGGAGGAGTCCTCCCTCCCGATCAATATTTTGGAACTACGGGCAATCTTCAAGGCCTTGAAGGTTCGGCCACTTCTGGGTTCGTCCCAGTTTATCAGATTCCAATCAGACAATATAACCTTGGTGGCTTACATCAACCATCAAGGGGGAACGAGAAGTTCCTTTGGCGTTGAAGGAAGTATCTTAGATTCTGGAGTGGGCAGAGGCCCACAGCTGTTCGCTGTCAGCGATCCACATTCCAGGTGTAAACAACTGAGAGGCGGATTTTCTGAGTAGGCTATCCTTCCATCTAGGGGAATGGTCTCTCCATCCTGAGGTGTTTGCAGAGATATGCAGCAAGTGGGGAACACCGGAGATAGATCTCATAGCGTCCGGTCTCAATACCAAGGTATGGGTTGAGGTTGAGGAATCCCCAAGCGGATCTAATTAGATGCACTAGCAGTGCCCTAGGGGTTCACACTCGTATATCTTTTTCCTCCATTACTGCTTCTTCCTCGAGTGGTGGCCCGCATCAAGCAGGAGCGGGTATCAGTAATCCTGATTGCTCCGTCGTGGCTGCGGATCTAGTGGGGATGTCCTCATCTCCTCCATGGAAGTTACCTTGTTGCAGAGACCTGCTGATACAAGGTACATTTGTTCATCAAAATCTTGATTCTCTGAGGCTGACTGCGTGGAGATTGAATGCTTAGTCTTAGCCAAGAGAGGTTTCTCTGAGAGTGTCATTGATACTCTTATTCAAGCTCGTAAACCAGTTACTCAGCGTAACTACCACAAGGTGTGGAGGACCTACTTATTCTGGTGTGAAGAGAGTGGTTTTTCCTGGCACAGAGTTAAGGTTGCCAGGATCTTACCTTTTCTCCAGGATGGGCTGGAGAAGGGCCTTTCTGCTAGTTCCCTGAAGGGACAGATTTTGGCCCTGTCGGTTTTATTGCACAAGAGACTGGCTTAGCTTCCAGACATGCAGTCCTTTGTTAAAGGGACATTAAACCCAAAAATGTTATTTCATTATTCAGATAGAGAATACAATTTTAAACGAAATTCCAATTTACTTCTATTATCTAATTTTCTTCATTCTTTAGATATCCTTTGTTTAAGAAATAGCAATGCACATGGGTGAGCCACTCACACAAGGCATTTATGTGCAGCAACCAATCAGCAGCTTCTGAGCCCATCTAGATATGCTTTTCAGCAAAAGATATCAAGAGAATGAAGCAAATTAGATAATAGAAGTAAATTAGAAAGTTGCTTAAAACTACATGTTCTTTCTAAATCATGAAAGAAAAAAATTGAGTTTAATGTCCCTTTAAGGCTCTGATTAGGATCAGACCTGTGTTTAGATCTAGGGCTCCTCCTTGGAGCCTAAATCTTTTTCTTCGGGTTTGGCAACAGGTTCCATTTGAGCCTCTGCATTTTGTTGACATTAAATTGTTATCTTGGAAGGTTCTCTTTTTATTGGCTATTGCCACTGGGCGCAGAGTTTCTGAGATCTCTGCTTTGCGATGTGAGCCCCCTTATCTGATTTTTCATGCAGATAAGGCAGTTTTACGTACTAAATTAGGTTTTCTTCCTCATTAGGTTTTCTTCCTAAGGTTGTGTCAGATTGCAACATCAATTAGGAGATTGTGGTTCCTTCCTTGTGTCCTAATCCTCCTTCATCGAAGGAACGCTTACTTCACAATTTGGATGTGGTTCGCGCCTTGAAGTTCTATCTTCAGGCTACTAAGGAGTTTAGACAATCTTCCTCTTTGTTTGTTGTCTATTCAGGGAAGCGTAAGGGCAGAAGGCTACTTCGACTTTCCTATCTTTTTGGTTAAGGAGTGTCATCCGTTTAGCTTACGAGACAGCGGGACATCGTCCTCCTGAGAGGATAACGGCTTATTCCACTAGAGCAGTGGCTTCCTCTTGGGCCTTTAAGAAGGAGGCCTCTATGGTTCAACAGTAAAGAGTGAAGCCGTGGACTCCCCCTATCTTAGGAATGAAAACATTATTTATGCTTACCAGATAAATTCCTTTCCTTCCGGATAGGGAGAGTCCACGGCCCCCACACGTTTCTTTGTGTCTATGGGCAATAGCCCTGTTATTTACTTTATTCTTCTGGCACCATTTATACCCTAATATTTCTCCTACTTTTCCTTGTTCCCTTGGCAGAATGACTGGGGTAATGAGGAAGTGGGAGGGATATTTAAGCCTTTGGCTGGGGTGTCTTTACCTCTTCCTGGTGGCCAGGTGTTGTATTTCCCAACAGTAAGGAATGAAGCCGTGGACTCTCCCTATCTGGAAGGAAAGGAATTTATCTGGTAAGCATAAATTATGTTTTTCAGTTGAAAAAAAGCAAGAGAGCTAAATGGTCAATAGTTTCTATTATGTGAGGATATGGGTGGTCATATTATGTAAGCACATTAAATATTTTGTCAAGAGATTTACTCATTTATGTATGTGCATCATTTTGTTCTTTTCTCAAAACCTGATTTTGCCAAATGTTACATGGTCTTGGAATATTTTGCTTGTTTCAAGTATCCTCTCATCAAAGGGATACTAAACCCAAATTTTTTCTTTCATGATTTAGATAGAGCATGCAATTGTAAGAAACTTTCTAATTTACTTTGATTATCAAATTTTCTTCGTTCTCTTGGTTTCTTTATTTGAAAAAGCAGGAATGTAAGCTTTGGAGCTTGCCCATTTTTGGTTCAGTACCTGGGTAGTGCTTGCTGATTGGTAACTAAATGAAACCACCAATCAGTAAACGCTATCCAGGGTCCTAAACCAAAACTGGGCTGGTTTCAAAGCTTATATTCTTGCTTTTTGAAATAATGATAGCAAGAGAACAAAGAAAAATTGATAATGCGAGTAAATTATAAAGTTGCTTAAAATTGCATGCTCTATCTGAATCATGAAATAAAAAATTTGGGTTTAGTATCCATTTAACACGCTAAAAATATTCAAGACCACAGATAATACCACAACTGCTTCTTAACATGGCTGTAGTGCACAGGACGTTTAGTCATTTGTCTATATAAGCTGAAAATTACTATGAATATATATAGCTCTATGCTCTATTGCTGAATCTAAGCACATTTATTTTCTTTATTTTTTTATTGAAGAAGTTACTAATTTGTGTTGCTGTTTATAGAATGTAATTTATTTTCACTTATGAAGATGTTAATCAGGTAATCATCCATAAATGGCTAGTTTTTAGTCACACATATTAGGTTAGACTATAATAGTTTTGACCTATGTTCATTTTTAAATCTCATTATGAGTCATTTCTTTATAACTACAAACTAACAATTATCTATCCTGTTCATTTATAACAGTATTTCCCATTCCCATAGAGCTCTGCAAGGCAAACTCTTTGTAGGCGATATCCCAGAAATGTTTGGCTTTAATTATTTCTTAGTTTTGTTAATTGGTTTTAATTTTACAGATTCATCATTTAAGGAAATTCCACAACCGGCCCCTTGCTCTGTGTCTCCAACATCTTCTCTACCTCTTGGATTTTGTTCTAGCAAGAAAGATGCCAACCAACCTGTTCATCCATTATCCAACTTTGATAGGTCTGTAATATTTATAAAGCTAACAAACATTCTACTTCAGTTGTCCCACCAAGTATTTCTTCATTAATTAAGAGATAAACCTGTCATTTAGATTATGGTTGTACCTCATCTCTTACAGTAACATTTCCTGCAAGTTTTATATTTATGATTTTTGACATTGTTGCTTGCACAACAGCACTATTGCTCATGTAGGGCTAGATTATTAGTGGTGTGCTATTTAGAGCTCCCGCTTGAGTGATAAATTCGCTAGAAGTAAGCTTTTTGCACATCTGGTAGTGCTCGTATTACAAATGAAAGTAAAAAGTTTTGCACGACTGCTAACCCGACGCGTGCAAAAAGCCAAACTTCGAATATCGCAACTGCGTTAAGATATTCCCCCATAGACTTTAATGGAGCATGGAAAGTTGAAAATAAAACCTAACACAATTACTTGCACACAAACCGGATCAAGTGCACTAATCCGACATGAAATATTATTTCACATTCCAATGTTATTGTTAACCAGGGATCTGAAGTTGTATGTTAAATTAAATTGGGCTCAAGCAAACGCGTTTATTTTCAACTTGCAAAGACCCGCGATATACCCCTTATTGCTTGCGCACAACAGCGCACCACTTGTAATCTAGCCCATAGACAGGCCTTTTTACTCACAGACACTGTCACTTAAACACAACCAGGCATAATTCTCGTATTGTTAGTCACCCACACAGGTACTTCCAATCACACATGGGTCATTTTGCACAATCTTGCACTATTACTCCCATAAAGGGGACATTTTCTACAAACAGAACCTATCATTGGCATTCACAAACACTAGTGTCATTACTCATTAACACACATACTGGCACAGTAACACGTGGAACCATTGCAGCTCACTATCTCTAAATAAGTCATTTGTACTAACACAAAAACAAAATTCAGCATTTACAACTTGTCAGAAAAGAGAAACGCTAAATATGTTTACAGTTTAACCCCTTAAACTATTGTTTTCTCAATAGCGTGGGCGCGCTGCCAGCGTTGAGACTGCGCTATTTTAGTAAGCCTGCAGGAGGGAGGGTCTAATAGCGTGGTTTTGCCGCTTATGGCGAGACACGCACTATTATTAGCAGAAATCCCATAACAGCCAGCAACGTAGAGGGTATGTTGTGGTCATTAAGGTGTAAAAAAAAAAAGTCACCTGGTTTCTTTTTCTAATTTCTGAAATGAATAAAACGGTAGATGACCGTGTTAGGATAATGACGTTTATCTGTTTTTTCCCCTAGAAATACTCATTAAGGAGTTAAACCTAATCCTTTAGAAATGTTTATAAAATGATGTTTCTACAAAAGTCACAAATAGTCGATGAAGATTTGATATGATTTTCTTATGGATTGTGATTAACCCCATAATGTTTAAAACAGGGTCTTTTAAATATGTGTGAGATTGTGTTTTTCTAATTTCATATAGTCCCTTCTATGTTTTATGCTAATACCCTCAACTTGTTCCATGTAATTCTGTCCTTACCACTTAAAGGGCCAGTCAATACAGTAGTTTTGCATAATCAACAAATGCATGATAAGAAGACAATGCAATAGCACTTAGTCTGAACTTCAAATGAGTAGTAGATTTTTGTTAAATAAATTGCAAAGTTATGTATATTTCCACTCCCCCTGTATCATGTGACAGTCATCAGCCAATCACAAATGCATATACGTATATGCAGTGAATTCTTGCACATGCTCAGTAGGAGTTGGTGACTCAAAAAGTGTAAATATAAAAAGACTGTGCACATTTTGTTAATTGAAGTAAATTGGAAAGTTGTTTAAAATTGCTTGCGCACAACAGCGCACCACTTGTAATCTAGCCCATAGACAGGCCTTTTTACTCAGACACTGTCACTTAAACACAACCAGGCATAATTCTCGTATTGTTAGTCACCCACACAGGTACTTCCAATCACACATTGGTCATTTTGCACAATCTTGCACTATTACTCAAAAAGTGTAAATATAAAAAGACTGTGCACATTTTGTTAATTGAAGTAAATTGGAAAGTTGTTTAAAATTGCATGCTCTATCTGAATCTTGAAGTTTAATTTTGACTTGAGTGTCCCTTTAACTCAAAAGATCAGACCAGTCAGTTGAATCTGATGGGGACACCAATGGCTGGAGATCTAGGTCGCAATCAGAGGAACTCTTACAAACCATAGGAACCCCTCCATCCATGGACTCTTTCCCAATAGAAGGTGAGTTCTTCATTTTATCGCTATTAGATGTATACATGGGGAATTGTTTATTAAATACTTAATTGTTACAATCCTTGGGCAAAAAAAAAAAACAACAGATAATGAATTGCTGTAATTACTAAAATGAAACTGACCATATGTTTCTTTGGTATTCCTTAAAAATATGGTCCTTTTTTTCTTATGTGCTAGCAAGTGAATATATTCATTTATGATGGATAATTTGGATTAACCTTCCTGGTGACTTAAAACTTTCAAAGTGTCGCTTCTCATCAAATATAATTCTGAGTTTTGGAACAGCTTGTTCTTCAATTTATAATCATTATCAATTGATGGAATGAGATGAGAAGCAGTTAAAAAAAGTGTAAAGCAACTATATGGAATTGTGAGAGGCTGATAGATTATGTCTAGAAAGAATAGGTTCAGCATGAGAGTCCTTTAGACAGCATTTGAGGAGAAAATAAGTATTTGTGGCAATATTTGCAGATCATTGCTTAAATATATCCGTTCTTGCACAGGATTCCGCATTGCAGGTGACAGTACTGTTCTGTCTGGTTTCTTTTCTTTACATATTTTACTAATCCTGAGGAAACACTTCTTAATAAGAACGTTGAAAGCCTGTGTTGGAATCTTAGTTCAGATTCTAATAAGACTATTTTAAAGACAGCTTCACCATGGATCTTAATTTAGTACAATAAGTATTGCACCAACTGAACAATTGCACTCTGGAGATTAATTGGATAACTTGAAAATATAACCATTACTTCAGATAGAAGGTTTAACTATAGTGTTGTTTTGTTTTCTTTTTAATGACACAAGTCCACGGATCATCTTAATTACTAATGGGATATTCACCTCCTGGTCAGCAGGAGGCGGCAAAGAGCACCACAGCAGAGCTGTTAAATAGCTCCTCCCTTCCTTCCCACTCCAGTCATTCTCTTTGCCTACGTTAGTGATAGGAATTGGCAAAGTGAGGTGTTAGATTAGATTCTTCAATCAAGAGTTTATTATTTTTAAAGTAGTGCAAGATTGTGCTGCTTTGTTCTGGGGTGTAGCCGTAGTCCATATCAGTCTCTACAGTAGAGCTTTGGTGGCTTTAGAGCAATGGGAACTTGTGGGACATAATTCTCACTGCGCCTCCCATACTTATGCTGCCCTGTTTGCAAGAGTCTGAGAGAGAAATACTGAGAGCCTTTGT
The DNA here is from genome assembly GCF_027579735.1 of Bombina bombina. Classification (NCBI taxonomy): domain Eukaryota; kingdom Metazoa; phylum Chordata; class Amphibia; order Anura; family Bombinatoridae; genus Bombina; species Bombina bombina. Next base: position 196,128,992 of record NC_069500.1, on the reverse strand, counting down.
TTTCCACAGGCCAATGTGAGGAAGAGGACCTCGCAACCCGGGTGAGCTGCCTTACTGCCGGGCAGAGTTCTCAGGTAAGTGCTAAATGTTATTTTCTGGCCTCCCTGGGAGTGAAAACATACACATAAAACTTGGCACTTTATATACTTTATATATTTTTAAGGACACTACATGACATTATCCCTAGGAGGGAATGGACATTTTACTAGGGATGTGTTATTGGGCAGTGAATGCAGGCTCTGGAGGACGTGGAGAAGTGGCTCTGTTTTTTATATTTGGTGATTTCTCACTTTTGCAATTCCCAACGGCTTAGTTTCCTTAGCAGCCATCTGGGAGGTTTAGCATATTCCCTCATGATAGGTGCATGTCTAGGGCTATGCTACTTTGGTGCGTCTTTCTCCCATTGGCTTCCTTTACTTTAGTGGAGCCGGGGACTTTGTTTCTTTATTGACATTGTGTCTTAGTCTTCTGACAGCCCCATCCTTACTAGTAGCCGCCGGGGAGGTTTAGTGGTATACGCCCACGACGGGCGGAGCTAAAATACGCGCCATGTTTGCGCGCTGTGGATAGAAGGATTTTTATGCTAAGTTTAGATGGGTTTAGAAGATTCTCAATAATATACGTTAAAGAATAATTTTTTGGGAATTTTGCGGTGTATTTAAAATTTAAAGACACAGTACCATCCTTTTTTAATAAGCAAATGGTGGAATCTGATGGTCCAGATGGCCTTTTCCTCATGTTAATTAATACATCCAATGTTAAGGGAACTAGGTTAGAACGTTCTCTTTATCATTTAAATGCACAGTAATTTTTGTTATGATGTTCATTTTTATCTAATATAAAGTGAGTAAGGTTTTGTACACGTGTTCTTGATACTTCTGTGGAACGGCCAAGGAGTTACCCGTGTATTAGGAGGTTTTTTTAAAAAAAAAAAATATATATATATATATATATATATATATATTTTATTTTTCAGAGCCAACATTGCCTCGGATGTTTCAGAAACATTCGGAAAAATGTTCCATATTTTCTGCAGTTTTCTCATCAAGTGTCCTAAAACCTTAACGTCCATTCATCCAGTGCCCTGAGCTTCCTTCATGACTCCTTTTGGGGTTAGCTTGCAAGACATCATTTCCCTCTGTGCTTGTCAGGTGTGTTGTCGGCCTTTTCCATGTTGCAGGGAGAGCGCAAGAGGAAGACTAAAATGTTCAATGAGTAGATTACTATCTCAGGGGTTCCCTCCAAGTTACATGAAGGGATATTTCGGTAGTATATGAGAGTGAGATCTCAGTTCTGATGGTATGATTCCTCCCGCTGATACTTGAGTAGTATCTTCAAGTTTGAACTAATTCTTCTCCAGTTTTTATGCTACTCTGGAACGACATTGCGGTCATTGTTAATTTTACGTGGTACCAAGAAGTGGTACTAGGAAATGAGAGCGAATGGGTGTAACCCTTTTATTTACATTTTCTATATTATCAGAGAGGTTTTTATTAGAGGACCTCTCAAGGAAGGAGACTTCTATTCCTATAGAGGATAGCTTTTCTCTTTCAGGGTCCTATAGATATTGGGGTAGTGGGTGTGTTCAAGATGACATCCCAGGTTGGTATTACTACCTTTTAGACAGCATACTAGCTCATATGTTGTCTGGTTCTATTTGGACAGATAGTGCTTAGGGCAGATACCTCAGCGTGCTATGGCACTGGGGCTGAGCTCTGTAACAACCCAAGGGTTGCTGGTTTGATCTCCAGTAAGGTCGATAAGATGAGGTAGGAATTTTCTCTCCCCTGGGAGTGATGGTTAGGAACAGGGTCTGAGATTTATTTCAAGGATCATCTGTGTTAGTATAATAGTCAGAGCAACAGCTTAAGATTTTTACAATCAGGTTTGATTCCCATTACAGGGAAATTATAAAGAACCTTCAGACCACTGTTGGATTTCCTGACTCTATAATAGTACCGTCCTTCTAGGTGGAATCTCTTCGTGACATCCTTTCTTTGATCCTGGAGAATCCGTTTCTGACAAGTTTAAAGGACGGATATCTGTATGTTCCCATCTATGGGATCATCACAAGTCCTTATGGTTTGCCTTTCTTTCGGTCTTGCCACAACTTCAGAATTTTTCATGGTGCATTGTAGCACCATATTTAATTGTCATCCCGGTCCAGACGATTTCGTAACATCAAACAAGTTCGCACATGGACATGGTGTTTTCCTTCCTGCATTCCCGAGTGGAAGATAAATTGTGGAAAGTATCCTGAGTCTTAAGTTTGGGATAATTTTCTGGGATCTATGTTAGATTACCTATCAATGGGGATTTGTTCTAACAGAAGTCAGGAAATCAAGGATTATTGATACTTGTCTTGTTCTTCAGCACACCTTTCGGCCATAAGTGGCTCAGTGAATGGAGGTACTTAGGCTGCTGGTGGCAATGCTCATCATCCCGTTTTTCTCGGTTCCATCTCAGACCTTGGCAGTTAAACATGCTCAGGCTATAGAATGGAGATTTTGCGGACTTGTCTCCGTGAGGAGACTAGGGTTCTCTTCCATGATAGTTGTCTTTGAATAATTTTCCCAGGGACCCTACTTTCAGTCCTTTTGGATGATGTATCAACAGACACCAGCCTTCTAGGGTAAAGAGCAGTCTGGGGTTTCCTAGAGGCTCGGGGAATTTGGGCTCAACATTCTGGATCTGAGAGCGATCTTCAGTGCTTTTCTGGACTGGTCTCAGTTAGTTAAGGTCCAGTCTATCAGGTTCCAGTCGGACATTACATCTATCATCAGAGAAGAACAAGGAGTTCATTTGTGATGACAGAGGTAACCAAGATAATTCAGTGGGCGGAGGCCCATTCTTGCTACCTGTCGGCGATCCACATCCCAAGGATGGTCATCTGGGAGGCGACCTTCTGAATAGGCAGTCTTTTCTCTCAGGGGAGTGGGAATTTCATCCGGAAGTGTTCTCCAGCCTGATTCTCAAGTGGGATCAGTCGGAATTTGTTCTCATGGCATTTCATCAGATTGCCAAGCTCCCGAGATACAGGTCGAGGTTCAGGGTAGGGTCCTCCAGGCGGAACTGATAGATGTTCTGGCGGTTCTTTGGTTTTTAAGTCTAGCATACCTATTTCTTCTGTTTGCGCTTCTTCCTTGGGTCATTGCTCGAATCAAACAGGGGAGGGCGTTGGTGATTTCTTTGTTCCGGCTTGGCCTCGCAGGATTTGGTATGCAGATCTGGTGAACATGTTATCTCTGCCACCTTGCAGTTTTCTGTTAAGGAAGGACCTTCTAATTCAAGGACATTTACTTCATCCAAATCTATTTTCTCAGAAGTTGTCTGCTTGGAGATTGACCGCTTAATCTTGTCCAGGCAGAGGTTTTCTGACCTCGGTTATAGAATCCATTATTCAGGATCGTTAGCCGATATAAAAAAAAAGAAAATTTTTACCATAAAATGTGGTATAAATATCTCTATTGGTGAGAATCCGAGGGCTACTCATGAAGTAGAGCTAGGATTCCTAGAATTTTGTCTTTTCTCCAAGAAGGGTTGGAGAAGGGATTATCATCAAGTTCCGTAAAAGGTCAAATCTTGGCCTTATCTATTTTGTTACACAAACGTCTGGCGGATATCCCAGATGTACTATCATTTTGTCAGGCCTTGGTCAGGATCAGGCCTGTATTCAAACCAGTTACTCCTCCATGGAGTCTTAATTTAGTTCTCAAAGTTCTTTAAGGGGCTCCGTTTGAGCCTATGCATTCCTTCGATATTAAGTTGTTATCTTAGAAAGTTTTATTCTTGTTGTTATTTCTTCTGCTCGTAGAGTGTCAGAGATTTCGGCATTGCAGTATTGATCTCCTTATCTGATTTTTCTTTCCGATAAGGTAGTTTTACGTACTATATTGGGATTTCTTCCTAAGGTTGTTTCTGATTGGAACTTTAATCAGGAGATTGTTGTTCCTTCTTTGTGTCCTAATCCTTTTTAGAAGAATGACTTCTACACAATGGGCCGTGGTCCATTTTTTTCAGGTTTTACAGGCGATTAAAAACTTTTGTCAGTCTTCCTTTTTGTTTGTGATTTCTCAGGAAAACGTAAGGGAACAGAAGGCTTCGGCTACTTTTCTTCTTTTTTGCTAAAGAGTATCTTTCGATTTGTTTATGAAACTGCTGAACAACAACTTTCCGAGAGGATTGTGGCTCATTCCATGAGGATTGTTGCTTCCTCCTGGGTTTTAAAAATGAAGCTTCTGTGAATTAGATGTGCAAGGTTGCAATTTGTTTCTCTCTTCATATTTTTTCAAAGTTTTTCAAATTTGTCTCTTTTGCCTCAGCTGAGGCTATTTTTGGGAGAAAGGTTCTCAAGCAGTGGTGTCTTCCGTTTAGGTTCCCTGTCTTGTCCCTCCGTGTTCTCTAGCTTTGGTATTGGTTCCCATTAGTAATTAAGATGATCCATGGACTCATTGTGTCATTAAAAGGAAAACAAAATTTATGCTTACCTGATAAATGTATTTCTTTTTTGACACGCTGAGTCCACGGCCCGCCCTGTTCTTGTAAGACAGGTTCTTTGGTATTTTAAACTTCAGACACCTCTGCACCTTGGCTTTTCCTTTCTCTTCCTAACTTTGATCGAATGACTGGAGTGGGAGGGAAGGGAGGAGCTATTTAACAGCTCTGCTGTGGTGCTCTTTGCCGCCTCCTGCTGACCAGGAGGTGAATATCCCATTAGTATTTAAGATGATCCGTGGACTCATCGTGTCAAGAAAGAAATAAATTTATCAGGTAAGCATACATTTTGTTTTTTATACACTGACGTGATAGTACTTCTCACCTGAGAGTGCGTCTGGCTTATATTGTTTCCATTCTGAAACATTAAGCACAGATATGTAATTGTCTTCTGATAACAAATTAAAAATAGAAGAGAGTTATTGCCACATGAAGTTTAATATTGTACTGTCATGATGAGAAAAGTGTCCCTCTGGAAGATGAGAACACAAGTCTTTGAAAGTTTTACCCCTCCAAGTAGGCAAAATATAATAACCTTAGTATTTTATTTGCTCATGTTGTTTTGCTGTTATTTAAAGCTTTAGCTTTTTTTAATTTAGTCTTTACTAGCAGTTTATAAAACCATGAGCTTTAGCAATTTAAAGGGGCACTGAACCCAATTTTTTTTCTTTCATGAATCAGATAAAGCATGCAGTTTTAAGCAACTTTCTCTTATCAATTTTTCTTCCTTTCTTCCTTCTCTTGCTTTCTTTATTTGAAAAATAAGGCATCTAAGCTAAGGAGCCAGACAATTTTTGGTTTAGAACCATGGACAGCACTTGCTTATTGGTGCTGTCCAATCAGCAAGGACAACCCAGGTTGTGAATCAAAAACGGGCCAGCTTCTAAACTTACATTCTTACTTTTCAAATAAAGATAACAAGTGAATGAAGAAAAATTGATAATAGGAGTAATTTAGAAAGTTGCTTAAAATTGCATGCGCTATCTGAATCATGAAAGAAAAAAAAAAATTGGGGTCAGTGTCCCTTTAAACCTGATAGTGATTCATAGATATTCTCAAATCTTGTTGAATGACAATATGCATTGGAGCACATCAACAACTGGTCTGATACATTTAAATATTGATTCTTGACCCACTGTAATTATACTACATGTGTACAGTTTGTTAATTAAAGCAATATGACCCCCAATACAAAGCTAGAAACATTTAAATATTTAATCAACATTATTGCATCGTTCCTGTATACATAGCACACAGCTTATTTTCTCCAACATTGGTGTGTCCGGTCCACGGCGTCATCCTTACTTGTGGGATATTCTCTTCCCCAACAGGAAATGGCAAAGAGTCCCAGCAAAGCTGGTCACATGATCCCTCCTAGGCTCCGCCCACCCCGGTCATTCTCTTTGCCGTTGCACAGGCAACATCTCCACGGAGATGGTTAAGAGTTTTTTGGTGTTTAAATGTAGTTTTTATTCTTCTATCAAGTGTTTTTTATTTTAAAATAGTGCTGGTATGTACTATTTACTCTGAAACAGAAAAGGATGAAGATTTCTGTTTGTAAGAGGAAGATGATTTTAGCAGACAGTAACTAAAATCGATTGCTGTTTCCACACAGGACTGTTGAGATGAAGTAACTTCAGTTGGGGGAAACAGTTAGCAGACCTTTCTGCTTAAGGTATGACTAGCCATATTTCTAACAAGACCATGTAATGCTGGAAGGCTGTCATTTCCCCTCATGGGGACCGGTAAGCCATTTTCTTAGTCAAATATAAAAGAATAAAGGGCTTAAAAAAGGGCTTAAAAACTGGTAGACATTTTTATGGGCTAAAACGATTGCTTTATTGGGGCATATTATGCAGATTGTAGCTTATAATTGGCATTATAATCTTGGGGAACGTTTAAAAAATGGCAGGCACTGTGTTGGACACCTTTTTTAGTCTGGGGGCCTTTCTAGTAATAGACTCAGCCTCATTTTCGCGCCATTACTGCGCAGTTGTTTTTGGAGAGCAAGGCATGCAGATGCATGTGTGAGGATCTAAGAATCACTAAAAAAGCTTCTAGAAGGCGTCATTTGGTATCGTATTCCCCTCTGGGCTTGGTTGGGTCTCAGCAAAGCATATAGCTGGGACTGTATAGGGGTTAAATGTGAAAACGGCTCCAGTTCCGTTAATTTAAGGGTTAAAGCTCTGAAATTTGGTGTGCAATACTTTTAATGCTTTAAGACACTGTGGTGAAATTTTGAACAATTCCTTCATACTTTTTCACATATTCAGTAATAAAGTGTTTTCAGTTTGAAATTTAAAGTGACAGTAACGGTTTTATTTTAAATCGTTTTTTGTGCTTTGTTGACAAGTTTAAGCCTGTTTAACATGTCTGTACCATCAGATAAGCTATGTTCTATATGTATGAAAGCCAATGTGTCTCCCCATTTAAATTTATGTGATAATTGTGCCATAGTGTCCAAACAAAGTAAGGACAGTAATGCCTCAGATAATGATATTGCCCAAGATGATTCCTCAAATGAGGGGAGTAAACATGATACTACATCATCCCCTACTGTGTCTACACCAGTTATGCCCACACAGGAGGCCCCTAGTACATCTAGTGCGCCAATACTTATTACCATGCAACAATTAACGGCTGTAATGGATAACTCCATAGCAAATCTTTTATCCAAAATGCCTACTTATCAGAGAAAGCGCGATTGCTCTGTTTTAAACACTGAAGAGCAAGAGGACGCTGATGATAACTGTTCTGACATACCCTCACACCAATCTCAAGGGGCCATGAGGGAGGTTTTGTCTGATGGAGAAATCTCAGATTCAGGAAAAATTTCTCATCAAGCTGAACCTGATGTTGTGACATTTAAATTTAAATTAGAACATCTCCGCGCACTGCTTAAGGAGGTGTTATCTACTCTGGATGATTGTGACAATTTGGTCATTCCAGAGAAATTATGTAAGATGGACAAGTTCCTAGAGGTTCCGGTGCCCCCCGACGCTTTTCCTATACCCAAGCGGGTGGCGGACATAGTAAATAAAGAGTGGGAAAGGCCCGGCATACCTTTTGTTCCCCCCCCTATATTTAAGAAATTATTTCCTATAGTCGACCCCAGAAAGGACTTATGGCAGACAGTCCCCAAGGTCGAGGGGGCGGTTTCTACTCTAAACAAACGCACTACTATTCCTATCGAAGATAGTTGTGCTTTCAAAGATCCTATGGATAAGAAATTAGAGGGTTTGCTTAAAAAGATTTTTGTACAGCAAGGTTACCTTCTACAACCAATTTCATGCATTGTTCCTGTCACTACGGCAGCGTGTTTCTGGTTCGAGGAACTAGAAAAGTCGCTCAGTAAAGAATCTTCGTATGAGGAGGTTATGGACAGAGTTCAAGCACTTAAATTGGCTAACTCTTTTGTTTTAGATGCCGCTTTGCAATTAGCTAGATTAGCGGCGAAAAATTCAGGGTTTGCTATCGTGGCGCGCAGAGCGCTTTGGCTAAAGTCTTGGTCAGCGGATGTGTCTTCCAAGACAAAATTGCTTAACATTCCTTTCAAAGGTAAAACATTATTTGGACCTGATTTGAAAGAGATTATTTCAGACATCACTGGGGGAAAGGGCCACGCCCTCCCACAGGATAGGTCTTTTAAGGCTAAAAATAAGCCTAATTTTCGTCCCTTTCGCAGAAACGGACCAGCCTCTAATTCTGTATCCTCTAAGCAAGAGGGTAATACTTCACAACCCAAACCAGCCTGGAAACCAATGCAAGGCTGGAACAAGGGTAAGCAGGCCAAGAAGCCTACCACTGCTACCAAAACAGCATGAAGGGATAGCCCCCGATCCGGGACCGGATCTAGTGGGGGGCAGACTTTCTCTCTTTGCTCAGGCTTGGGCAAGAGATGTTCAGGATCCTTGGGCGCTAGAAATAGTTTCTCAAGGTTATCTCCTGGAATTCAAGGAACTACCCCCAAGGGGAAGGTTCCACAGGTCTCAATTATCTTCAAACCAAATAAAGAGACAGGCATTCTTACATTGTGTAGAAGACCTGTTAAAGATGGGAGTGATACATCCAGTTCCAATAAGAGAACAAGGAATGGGATTTTATTCCAATCTGTTCATAGTTCCCAAAAAAGAGGGAACATTCAGACCAATTTTGGATCTAAAGATCCTAAACAAATTTCTCAGGGTACCATCGTTCAAAATGGAAACTATTCGAACGATCCTACCTACTATCCAGGAAAATCAATTTATGACTACCGTGGATTTAAAGGATGCGTACCTACATATTCCTATCCACAAGGAACATCATCAGTTCCTAAGGTTCGCTTTTCTGGACAAGCATTACCAGTTTGTGGCACTTCCATTCGGATTAGCCACTGCTCCAAGGATTTTCACAAAGGTACTAGGGTCCCTTCTAGCGGTTCTAAGACCAAGGGGCATTGCAGTAGTACCTTACTTGGACGACATCCTGATTCAAGCGTTGTCCCTGTCAAAAGCAAAGGCTCATACGGACATCGTCCTAGCCTTTCTCAGATCTCACGGATGGAAGGTGAACAAAGAAAAAAGTTCTCTGTCCCCGTCAACAAGAGTTCCCTTCTTGGGAACAATAATAGATTCCTTAGAAATGAGGATTTTTCTGACAGAGGTCAGAAAATCAAAACTTCTAAGCTCTTGTCAAGTACTTCATTCTGTTCCTCGTCCTTCCATAGCGCAGTGCATGGAAGTCATAGGATTGATGGTTGCAACAATGGACATAGTTCCTTTTGCACGAATTCATCTAAGACCATTACAACTGTGCATGCTCAGACAGTGGAATGGGGATTATACAGACTTGTCTCCGACGATTCAAGTAGATCAAAAGACCAGAGATTCACTCCGTTGGTGGCTGACCCTGGACAATCTGTCACAGGGAATGAGCTTCCGCAGACCAGAGTGGGTCATTGTCACGACCGACGCCAGCCTAGTGGGCTGGGACGCGGTCTGGGAATCCCTGAAAGCTCAGGGTCTATGGTCTCGGGAAGAGTCTCTTCTCCCGATAAACATTCTGGAACTGAGAGCGATATTCAATGCTCTCAGAGCTTGGCCTCAACTAGCAAAGGCCAAATTCATAAGGTTTCAGTCAGACAACATGACGACCGTTGCATATATCAATCATCAGGGGGGAACAAGGAGTTCCCTGGCGATGAAAGAAGTGACCAAGATAATTCAATGGGCGGAGGATCACTCCTGCCACTTGTCTGCGATCCACATCCCAGGAGTGGAAAATTGGGAAGCGGATTTTCTGAGTCGTCAGACATTCCATCCGGGGGAGTGGGAACTCCATCCGTAAAAAATCTTTGCCCAAATAACTCAATTATGGGGCATTCCAGACATGGATCTGATGGCGTCTCGTCAGAACTTCAAGGTTCCTTGCTACGGGTCCAGATCCAGGGATCCCAAGGCGACTCTAGTAGATGCACTAGTAGCACCTTGGACCTTCAACCTAGCTTATGTATTCCCACCGTTTCCTCTCATCCCCAGGCTGGTAGCCAGGATCAATCAGGAGAGGGCCTCGGTGATCTTGATAGCTCCTGCGTGGCCACGCAGGACTTGGTATGCAGACCTGGTGAATATGTCATCGGCTCCACCATGGAAGCTACCTTTGAGACAGGACCTTCTTGTTCAGGGTCCATTCGAACATCCGAATCTGGTTTCCCTCCAACTGACGGCTTGGAGATTGAACGCTTGATTTTATCAAAGCGTGGGTTTTCAGATTCTGTAATAGATACTCTGATTCAGGCTAGAAAGCCTGTAACTAGAAAAATTTACCATAAAATATGGAAAAAATATATCTGTTGGTGTGAATCTAAAGGATTCCCATGGAACAAGATAAGAATTCCTAAGATTCTATCCTTTCTACAAGAAGGTTTGGAGAAAGGATTATCTGCAAGTTCTCTAAAGGGACAGATCTCTGCTTTATCTGTTTTACTTCACAAAAGACTGGCAGCCGTGTCAGATGTTCAAGCATTTGTTCAGGCTCTGGTTAGGATCAAGCCTGTTTACAGACCTTTGACTCCTCCCTGGAGTCTAAATCTAGTTCTTTCAGTTCTTCAAGGGGTTCCGTTTGAACCCTTACATTCCGTAAATATTAAGTTACTATCTTGGAAAGTTTTGTTTTTGGTTGCAATTTCTTCTGCTAGAAGAGTTTCAGAGTTATCTGCTCTGCAGTGTTCTCCGCCCTATCTGGTGTTCCATGCAGATAAGGTGGTTTTGCGTACTAAGCCTGGTTTTCTTCCGAAAGTTGTTTCCAACAAAAATATTAACCAGGAGATAGTTGTACCTTCTTAGTGTCCGAATCCAGTTTCAAAGAAGGAACGTTTGTTACACAATTTGGACGTAGTCCGTGCTCTAAAATTCTATTTAGAGGCTACTAAAGATTTCAGACAAACATCTTCCTTGTTTGTTGTTTATTCTGGTAAAAGGAGAGGTCAAAAAGCGACTTCTACCTCTCTTTCCTTTTGGCTTAAAAGCATTATCCGATTGTCTTATGAGACTGCCGGACGGCAGCCTCCTGAAAGAATCACAGCTCACTCCCCTAGGGCTGTGGCTTCCACATGGGCCTTCAAGAACGAGGCTTCTGTTGACCAGATATGTAAGGCAGCGACTTGGTCTTCACTGCACACTTTTGCCAAATTTTACAAATTTGATACTTTTGCTTCTTCGGAGGCTATTTTTGGGAGAAAGGTTTTGCAAGCCGTGGTGCCTTCCATTTAGGTGACCTGATTTGCTCCCTCCCTTCATCCGTGTCCTAAAGCTTTGGTATTGGTTCCCACAAGTAAGGATGACGCCGTGGACCGGACACACCAATGTTGGAGAAAACAGAATTTATGCTTACCTGATAAATTACTTTCTCCAACGGTGTGTCCGGTCCACGGCCCGCCCTGGTTTTTTAATCGGGTCTGATTAATTATTTTCTCTAACTACAGTCACCACGGTATCATATGGTTTCTCCTATATATATTTCCTCCTGTCCGTCGGTCGAATGACTGGGGTGGGCGGAGCCTAGGAGGGATCATGTGACCAGCTTTGCTGGGACTCTTTGCCATTTCCTGTTGGGGAAGAGAATATCCCACAAGTAAGGATGACGCCGTGGACCGGACACACCGTTGGAGAAAGTAATTTATCAGGTAAGCATAAATTCTGTTATTTCTGCTTGCTACAACTGGGTCTTTAGGTAATATTTACCATTCTTGGGACTAATTAATGCACTTTATAGTGCACACGTTTAGTTGGAGTTTTAAAACCCCCAAAGTATGTATTTTACAGTTATATGCATGTTAATAACAATAATGTAGTGTAAAATATAAAATTATGACTGCATTTCCATGCTTAGAGGTTTATTAAAATAGGTACTGCTGAGTATCTTAGTTGTGCTTTTATCTGATGCACAGTTCTATGTAACACAAATCTGTGACAGCAAAGAGATCTAGCCTATTCATTCAAATTGTTCATGCTGGTGTATATGGAATTCCATCAGTTTAATCAATTATTAGTATGTTCTACAGATTTATATTTTGGTTAGGATGTGATCTACATCCTTACAGAAGAGCAATATTTTAATGACTGTACTTATTGTCTCTAATTGTAGATGTTGTAGATTCACCTTTATGGAGTGACTGGAGTGATTTCAGTAATGACACATTAGAGTTTGAGGCTGAGTCATGGAGTCTTGTCGTGGATTCGTCATTCTGCAATAAGCAAGAAAAAGGTGTCATCAAGAGGCAAGATGTTATTTTTGGTAAGTAGTTTTGAAAGATTTGTGCAGAGTTAGGGTGGTACTATAGAAAGATCATTTATTTATGGTAAATGTTTCAGATCATTATAAAGGATGTCTGTTTTGTTACAGAACACCCAGGGAAATATGCCAACTACATCTTTGTATTTGAGAAATCTAGTTATGTAAAGAGAATTGCAGCAGCAAAATGACAAGTATTATAGGCCCTTTTAAAAATGTTAATTGTTTTGTTCTACAATAAGTAAAGGCACATTTATTGATGGGTATATATACAAATGGTGGGCATATTAGTTTGTTCTAAATGAAAATTAAATGTTATAAAAAAAAATAAAAAAAAGGCTAAAGCAGCCAATTTTAACACAGTTTGCTCTGCAATGCACCTTGCAATAGTATATTATAGCCACAGCATCCTTCTGACTTCTGTGTCCCTTTAAATAGACTGTGGTGGCAACCATTCTGTCCAACGAGGGACCTTAGCATTGAGAGAGAGAGAGAGTTGCAGTGTGTGCATGTAAATACAGAACTATATTGTGCATGCAATTTTAAGCAACTTTCTAATTTACTCCTATTATCAATTTTTCTTCATTCTCTTGCTATATTTATTTAAAAAGCCGAAATATAAAGCTTAGTTGCCGGCCTATTTTTGGTTCAGAACCTTAGGTTATGCTTGCTTATTGGTGACTAAATGTATCCACCAATAAGCAAGCACTATCCAGGGTGCTGAACCTAAAATGGGCCGGCTCCTAAGCTTTACATTAATGCTTTTTAAATAAAGATAGCAAGACAACGAAGTAAAAATTGATGATAGGAGTAAATTAGAAAGTTGCTAAAAAATTGCATGCTCTATCTGAATCATGGAAGAACACATTTGGGTTCTTATGTTATAAAGAGTGATGGTATGATGAGTGAACCCTTTTTTAACCTACAGAAAGACCTATGTTCTTCAAAATTGTGCACAGTATATCTATTAACATGTATATTCAAGGTGTAACATGAGTGTATATAGCAGTGTTCTCCCCAGGACCTTTTTAGCGGAAGCACCACCCGGCTGATTTTACTGACCACCTGGCTAAAAGTTTAGCCAATATTAAGTTAAAATGAGCTAATATTAAAAATGTACTATTTTTATTGCACATATTATCATCAAATATTTGTGTTAAATTATGCAATTAATTTGTGCTTTGGATAGAAGAAAATGTTACACTGCTACACTGACGCCACCCGGCTACTAAACACTGTATAGTATTAGCTGAATGCGCACTATTCTTTACTGATGATTGGAGACTAAATTTAACTCAGCTGTACTATGAAAGATGAAGGTTTGTTATTATATAAAAGTCTTTGTTTTATTTGACATACAGCTTAATATGAATAACTAAAAAAAGGATTTTAGAGTTAGACTCATAGTTGCATAAGGCGGTATGTAATGTTCCATTTGATCTCTGCACTTTAAAAGCTCAAAATAAATGTTTGGCTGCTTATCCCAACTCATTTTTTTCCTGGAACAGGCACATTTTATAAGAACTTTTCTGAGATTTCAATGGTTACATGAACTTCTCATTTTTCCACCCTGACTGAAGAGAATAAACAGACACAAACCTGAGACATTTTCATGCATTTCACCAGTGAAGTTTACAATTCTGTGTCAAGTTATTTTTTTTCCGTGGACTGAATATAAATACATGATTATTAATTTTCAGCGCTTTTCCTTTGAATAATACCAAAGACCAGAATGGGAAGCCTTAATGGAAATCATATGTTAGAGGTCACACATAATTCAGTGCTGGGATATTTCTGTTACTTCCATGCCTCTTATTCTTAAAGTGGCAGTTTTAAAGGTCATTTGCATGAGTCAGAAAAGGCAAGTAAAAATGTTAAATATTGAGCTTGAAGATGACACAATAAAGGGACTCTGAGTCAAAATTAAAGTTTCATGATTCAGAGTGTGCAATTAGAAGAAGAAAAATCCAATTTACTTATGTTGTAAAATGTACCTACTGGTATCCATAGTTGAACTTCTTCCAAGACAAAATACCTATGCAATTCTTGAGCACGATATGGCAGTGGTATCTGCAACAATGTATAACATTGTTACAAACATATAGCTGCCATATAGAGCTTGACACATGTATACCTTTGAGCCTACCTAGGTATGCTCTTAGAAAGGAGCACAATTTCAACAAAGGTTACCAAGTAAAATGATAAATGAAGTATTTTTTTAATTGCACACCCTTTATGGATTATGAAAAGTTTCATTCTGACTTTAATTTTCCTTTTATTAAACATATTTACCATTGATTTATAAGGATCACAGAACAAAGTAATGTCTGTGGAAATTGTGTAAATATTCTAATGTTTATGGGAAAGATTACAAGTGGCACGCTAATTGCGTGCACAAGAACTTGTGCTCATTTTACAAGTTGAAAGTAAATGCAACCGCACGAGTGCAAAATAAATTTGCACTCTTCAGGTTAGCGTGGCTGACGTCCTTGAGTAAAGGGTTAGGGCTAAATTAAAAGTTGCACCAAATGCAACATAAATACATTAAAGTAAAGTGTTACACTCATATATGCACAGTCTAATAAAATTATTTATATAAAAAAGTTACAAGGGTTAAAAGGTATATTATTGGACTATAATGTATATATACATACATGTCTGTGTATGTATGTATATATACATATGTATATATGTGTATACATGTATATACATACATATTTTCATATATAAACACATATATACAGTACATATGTATATATACTTTGGACCTTATCCACTCAAATACCTAAAAACATGAAAATGTTTTAATACATTTTAAAATGTAATAATGTGTTTTACTGTATATGTACTGCAAATAATTTACATTCCAATGTTGTTTACATAGGGGAAAATTCTATGATTTTTTAAATAGATATTCCTATACATATCTGTATATACCTATACCTGTGTATATATTTTATATATATAATACAAAAAAACACATCAGATATACAGTATATAGAAATATCTATTTAAAAAGAAAAAATAATATTTTCTTCTATGTGAAGAACATGTAAAATATTCATAACTACCTTCTGGTTAGCGCAAGTGGTCTTATGCGTGTCGGGTTAACACCCGAGCAATAAGTGTTAGTTTTGGTTTTTTTTAGTTTGCGTGCTCTGTTAAAGTCTATAAGTTGTAGTTAACACAGTCGCGATATTCTGAAGTCCTGATGTTAGCTCGCTTTAACTTTAATCTTGTTTTGCGCATGGTTACCTGCGTGCGTTGTTTACTTCTCACAGTATTTGCTTACAAGCGAAAGTGCTAAATACCAAAATAGCGTGCCATTTGTAACCTGGTCCTATGTTTGTTTGCAGCAGTGATTAAACCCTTGATTACCCAGATCTGCACTGAACTGACCATTAGATTTAAAGTTTGAGATTTAAAGGTCCAGGTCAGCTGTTATCAATAAAGAAAGAAAAGAGCATTGAGTCTAGTTGTTTACAGACTTTACCAGGCCATTTTTATAGGCATTATGCCACCCTGGTACCCAGGATTTGTCAAACTTAATATTGGTGCGCACATAAGCAAACTAGATCAGTGTCTTATGATGCAAAAAATACCTGTTCACTCTACGTAATTTCTTTTCTAAGATATGGTGAGTCCACAACGTCATCATTTACTGTTGGGAATATCACTCCTGGCCAGCAGGAGGTGGCAAAGGGCACCACAGCCAAGCTGATAAGTATCACTTCCCTTCCCACAAACCCCATTCATTCTCTTTGCCTTGGTGCATGGAGGAGGTGAAGTTTTGGTGAAAATTGGATTTCTTTCGCTACAAGCGAGATTTTTACTATTATTGAAAGCCAGAGTAGGTTTACTCTGTTCTTTTCATTTTCAAGGATTGGGTCTAGCCATACTCCACGTTAATCTCTTCAGTAGGGTAGTGGTGGCTTTAAAGCAGTTAGGAACTTGTAAGGTGGGCCTTGCTGTGTTTTCCTAACCTTTTGCTGCCCTAGTATAGAAAGCCAGAGTAGGTTTACTCTATTCTTTCTTTTTTCTACAGGTCTCTGTAAGGAGTATGTGTCCTCTCATACCGTGTGAGCTGTCCTCCTGCCGGACGGCTAGATACAGGTAAGTGCCTTTTTGTCTTCTAGGTTAGGAGATGGGCACTTAAGAAATAAGACAAATACGCAAGAGGAAAATTTAGAAATTCAGATAGTAAGGTTTCTGTTCCATTTCCTACTTCTCAGGCTGCCCTTCCTCATGAGTCTGATGAGGAGCATGCGTCTGTAGTTTTCTGAGAGTGGAATCTCAGATTCGGACAGTATAATTCCTTTATCTGATACTGAAGAAGTTCTCTTCAGTTTTTTAAGCCTGAACACCTTTGTGTACTGTTATAGGGGGTATTGGCTTCTTTGGACAACTCTGACATTTTTGTCCCTGTCAACCTTAAGAGATGGAGTAAAATTTTTAAACTCTATGAGATTCCTTCTTTTGTGAAAGTTTCCTGTTCCAGGTCGTGCAAGGTGATTATTCCACAGGAATGGGAAATGCCAGGGTGCTTTTTTCCCCGTCTCATATCTTTTAATACGATGTTTCCTGTTGCTGACTCCATTAAAGATTCATGGCATACGGTGCCTACGGTAGAAGAGGTTTCTTCTACGCTGGCTAAGAGATATATGATCCTTGTTGAGAAGAGCTGTTATTTTATGGATCCCTTAGACAAGTAGCTGGTTGTTTACTTGTTAAGATGTTTGTTCAAATCAAGACGCCTTGTATGAATAAATTAGGAAGTCTCCTTTGGAGGAGATACTAAACAGGATTAAGGTTTTCAAACTAACCAATCCCTTTATTGCTCCCATGCAAGGTTTTAGTCTGGGAGTCAAGATATCTGTAACCATAGGGTGTTGTGGCTGATATAGTTTCTGATATTTTGGGTGGAAAAGAGTCTTTTCTACCACTAGTGTAGAAGAACAGACCTTTAGGACGTCAGTTTGGGATATGAGATGTCTCAGCTGGGCTGTGGACATAGTATCTCAGGGCTGCAATATTGTCTGTTATTTTTCCCTCTCAGGGGAAGATTCCTCCTCTCATGTTTGTAAACAAACAAAAAACCAATGGCACTCCTGGTTCTATGTATAGTTTATTTTAAGAGCTCTCAAATAACTTTAATAGTTAATTAATTGTAAATATAAAACTTTGTTAATACAAAGTAAAAAAGTAGATGGTGCTGTGTATTATTTAAACTTGGAAACAGACTGATGGTGGGTTAAGGGAACCCCACCAAAAAAGAATACACTTATAGCACTCGAAAGCTATCTGTACGTATATAACAGCAAATCAGTTATGGAATAAATATCAGTTGTTCACGATATTTGGTTGGTAATAAATATTAGTTATTCATAATATTTAATTGGTAGTATTGGAAGGGGAAGAAAAAATGGGGAGATAGTTAAAATATAACTTTTATTCAAAATTCCAATTAAAAATAGGGGAAACAAAAGATTAAAAACACACACAATATATAGTAACTAATATATTGGAGATAAGTCCTTGTGTATCTCTCTATATAAGGTGAACTGGAAATCCTAATACGTATCCTAACAAAAGATATGATCGTATTCTGAGGTTGAATTGCCTCTTAGCTTATAATAATGGAGTACGTATTGGAAGGTTCAAGGGAAATCGATTCCGGTCCCGATAGCAGTTATAACTTGTGTAATAAGATGCTATTGTGATAGGTATGGTTGCCTTATTTCTCCAACCTAATTAAGATAGTAAAAATATTCAGTTTATTGTGTATCCCAACCTAAATGGTCTCAGAGTCTGAGTGTAATAGGAATTTATATAATTACGTGATCGCAACCGCGATTTAAATATTGTGACTAAATTAAGATAGTAACATAATTCAGAAATATATGTATTATATCTCAACATATATGGTTATATCTCCATTAAATTGTATCCTCAGTAGAGAGCAACATCAACAGCTTAATTTATAGTTTTCTATATATAGGGTGGCACATGTAGCAGTTTAGAGATTTTTGCTAAATAATGGTGGTAGTGTTTTAGTTATTTCTTGAAATAACAACTTCACTGATAAAGTAGTGGACTTATGCATGCAAAATATATTTGAGTGTAATTTTTAAAGACACTTGTAAAATTGCAATTTGAACTTGCAGTTGTGTCTTTATAATCCACTTGTAAGAGTTTGAATAATTCATACATAAGTGTTGCAGTTATTGTTAAATGACACCAGTCTTACAACTATTTATTGAATAATAGCAACTATGTTGTAACTATTGAAATGGTTATGACTGTTATATTCGTATTGAGTCTTGAGACACCAATATACAAGCTGTATTTAACAGCAGCTTATCATACCTCATGTTAAAAAACTTATGTTAAAGCTGCAGTAAAACAGCCCTTTAAATTATGTTAGAATCTAAATCTACACCTTTCCCACAGAGATGCTGCAATTGTATTTGTGAAGTAAAAATATCTGAGTTGCAGCAGTGTGATTATTGCTCAATATGCAGATTCAATTGGTAATGATATGTTGGTTTTAAAATGTACCAAATACCTATGTTGGGGCTGCAACCAAAGCTGTAGTTGGTTTACTGACCACAAAATATGAATATGTGAATATAGCGTTCATTATCAGTGATTGAAACTTGTTTTAATTGTAAATTATACTAGGGTGTACTTTCAAATGGATAGTCACCGGAGCTGCAGTAAATTCACTGCTAACAGAGTACACTAAATTTACTTATAATATAATCTTAAATGTGCTGACGTGTATTGTTAAATAGATAGCCGCAGGACCTGCAGTGAGTTCACTGCCAACATAGTATATTGAAATAAAATGTAGCGTTTTTGAGAAGTATATAATAAACTTAGGTTGCAGCGAGGTGAATTATATAGTAAATTTAAGTTGTAAGCTGCAGTGAGTTAACTGCCAACATAGCACAGTACAATATAACGTTTCTGAGGTTTATATAGTAAACTTGAGTTGTAGTGGAATCTACATCATAATGGTATTGATATGTGCGGTTTAAAGTATAGCCGCCGGAGCTGCTGTTGGTTCACAGCCAACAAAATGCGGAAAAATTAATATATCGTCCCTGTAAGTTGTATAATAGATTAGGTTGAGACACAATCTACATCTTAATTGTGCTGAAGTAAACTACAAATGAGTGACCACCTTTGTTACATATCATTTTCACTAATCGTTCAGTGACTAATACTGGAAGATCAAATTCCCATTAAACCAAAATTGTTTGAATATCGAGTATTCTAGATAAGCAGTTTGACATAGATATTGTTAAATTACTATTCGGTCTGTTAGTCTATATTTGCGGCACATTAAAATAGGAGTTCCCCTCAACTCCTAGGTCCCTAACATGTTTCGCCGTCTAACAAGGCTTTTTCAAAGGGTTTCGCTAGTATGGTCACAACGGTCTTTATTTATAGCGTCTCCTAGCGTGGCTCCACCCCTTCAATACGCGTTCATTAATCGGCGTATGAAAATGGGATTCTGGGTATTGTAGGCCGATGTCATCATGCTGCAATACTATGATGACTAGGTAGATTGGATCAGGTTCTCTCTGTATATGTGAAAGAATTATATGAACAAAAGTTGTTTAATATCATGTCAGTTGTATCACACACAATAGTATAAGTTATCGTGCCTGTTATTTATTTCACGCAAAATAAGATACCTATACATTGTAGCTAAAAGTTTTTATGGAAAAAAAATATTTAATATCAAATCAGTTAATTGTGTCATACAGAATAGTGTTGGTTATTGTTCCAGATATTTATTTCACATAAAATAATATGGATTATCAAAAGTAATTAGACATTGTAACTGATTCCCTTAACCCACCATCAGTCTGTCTGCTCTCATGTTTACCTGCAGTGCAGATAAAAAAAGAGAGAGGCATTCTTGTATTGTGTTCAGGCTCTTCCCTTCCTGGGAGTAATTGTTCAGGTTCCAGTAAAGGAACAGGTTTCGTGGTTCCAAATTAAGAGGGGATATTT
This sequence comes from Bombina bombina, assembly GCF_027579735.1. NCBI lineage: Eukaryota > Metazoa > Chordata > Amphibia > Anura > Bombinatoridae > Bombina > Bombina bombina. Next base: position 196,108,700 of record NC_069500.1, on the reverse strand, counting down.
TGACCAATCTAGACTTTACTTGTCTCAAATAACTACTATCCTTCTAAATGGAAATCTTTTGTTCCATTCTTCCTTTGTTACAATGGTCAGTTCATGGTGACCATAGACCTGAAGGATGTGTATTTTCATGTTCCCATTCATAGGGATCATAACAAGTTCCTGTGATTGGGCTTTCTAGTCAAACACTTTCAGTTTGTGGTTCTTCCATTTGGCCTTGCCATGGCTCCCAGAATTTTCTCAAATGTTCTGGGGGGCTCTCTTGGCAATGATCAGGTCTCGGGAAATTGCTGTAGCGCCTTACCTGGACGATATATTGGTTCAGGCGTCATCTTTTCAACAAGCAAACTCTCATGCAGAGATCTTGTCTTTACTATGTTCCCATGGATGGAAAGGGAATCTGGAAAAGAGTTCCCTTGTTCCAGCTACAAGGGTGTTTTTTTGTTTTTTATTTTTAGGGAACATTATAGTTTCCCTATCTATGGTAATATTTCTGACAGAGGTCAGAAAATCAAAGATTCTTTCCTCTTGCCTCTCTGTGCATTCTACTGTCCGCCATCAGTGGCTCAATTTATGGAGGTAATTGGACTGATGGTCGCTTCCATGGACATCATTCCCTTTGCTTAATTCCATTTGAGATTTCTGCAGTTATGCATGCTCAGTCTATGAAATGGAGATCATTTGGATCTCTTTCAGGGGATAGATCTAGATCAGTTGACAAGAGACTCTCTGCCGTGGTGGTTTTCTCAGGAGCATCTGTCTCAGGGCACATGCTTCCGGAGGCCTCCTGGGTGATTGTGACCATGGACGCCAGCCTGTTGGGCTGCGGAACAGTCTGGGTCTTGTTAAAGGTGTTAGGACTGTGGACTCAGGAGGAGTCTGCTCTCCCCATAAACATCTTGGAGTTGAGAGTGATTTACAATGCGCTGATGGCTTGGCCTCATAGAAAACAGGAAAAAGACAAGAGTGTAAACTCGATTCAAGGGAGTTTTATTACAATCAAATGTAAAACAAAGCGCAAGGTAGAAAATGCACTTACAAGATGCACATAATTAAAATGCACATAAAAAATAGCAGACGAACAGGAACAGTAGTGTAAACCGGATATATTCACCACATCCCACCAGGTAAGGTCCGTAACCCACAGATACACCTTCTGGCCTGTAAAGACTGAATTATGCTAAATGTCTCAGATGCACACAAACATGTGTGAGAACCTCAACACTTTTTCCCCCGTCCAACGAACGGGCTTTCTCAAGAGGACAAATTGATAATGCCTAAACCTATTCCCTAGGCCTTATATAGAGGTACTAATAATCACTCAAGGATGCAGGTGTTTTTGTCTACAGACACACCTACTATACTCTGTCATAGTTCTAAAAGGGAAGAATAAACCTTTTGTATAGTGTTTGATTATATAGAGCACAATGATCTGGGAAGAGGGACTGTTTAAAAATATTTTACAAATAACAATAAAAAATATACAATTCCCCCTGACAACATATACAACTAGATAAGGGTCATTATAAAAATATATTCCAATACATATACTGCCATCAATAAATAACTAAAACATACACATAAATCCTAACATTATTAAAAGAGACTCACCTATAAAAGAGACAATACATGCATATATTGTTATTAGAACTAGCTAAAACATTAAAATAAATTTAATATATTTGATCCTAAAAAGACCCTACATGTGTGCCGCCACATCAATATCAATATTGAGCCCTAGAGGAGTCAGAGATTTAATTTTGTAAATCCATAATGTTTCTAACTTGCATAGTTTTAAAAGTCTATCGTGTTCCTTCGGGGGTACCCAATCAATAACTTGAATTTTTAAACTACTAGGATCACAATTGTGGACTTCCATAAAATGCCTAGGTACACTATGCTTATTGATCCTTTCTTTAATATTGTAAATATGTTCATATAATCTTCTTTTTATTTTCTTTTGGTGCGGCCCACATAGAATAGGCCACACCCACACTCTAAAAGGTACACTACAAAAGTTGAATTGCAATTGCTTCTAATTTTGATCTCAAATTCCTTAGATTTATCAGAGTTATAAAATTTAGTTACTTTATTTATGTGTTTACACATCAAGCATTTTAATTTCCCACATTTGGACGTGCTTTTATTACATGTTAGCCAGTTTTGTGCTTGTAAGTTATTGTTTTTATAGTCACCTTTACTCTTTAGTTTACTTGGGGCCAGGATATTTTTAAGGTTTTTCCCTTTTTTAAAAGTGACTATAGGGTTTTTCACTATATGACTACCTAATACAGTATCTGCTTTAAGAATGGACCAATGTTTTTTTTTTAGAATATTTTTGATCTTATTTGAACCTTCATTGTAGGTTGAGATAAACCTGATAGGAGCCTCCTCTGTTAAATTGATTTTTTTTAAAAAGCTGGCTTTGTAATGATAAAATCCTCCCTATTCCTTTCAAGAGCCTTCATTTTAGAATCTTCTATCAATTTTTGGTCATAACCCTTCCTTAAAAGCTTTCTTTCTAAGTGTTCGGCTTCTTTATGGAAATTATCAATATGAGTGCAATTTCTTCTCATTCTCACAAATTGGCTATACGTAATATTATGTATCCAGCTTTTTTTGTGTGCACTTTTATAGTCAATAAAACTGTTTCGCTCAGTAGGTTTTCTATAGTTAGAAACAGCAATTGTATTATTAATATCTGTGTAGATGATTAGATCCAAGAATTCAATAGAAGTCTTGGAGTGTTTACCCGTGAATTTTAAATTAAGATCATTTTGATTTAAATACCCTTAAAAATCCACAATCTCTCTGATTTGTTACCCCTCCACAAAATAATGATGTCATCGATATAACAATGGTATTTGACTATATTATGTTCATACTTATTGCCATTCCATATATATAGATTTTCAAAATGGTTCATAAATAAATTTGCATACGAGGGTGCAAATGTAGTCCCCATTGCTGTCCCCTGGGTTTGTAAGTAAAAGGCACCCTCAAACAAGAAATAATTGTGAGTCAGTATGAACATAATACAGTCAATAAGAAATTGGGCCTGGATACCGGGGAAATTACATCTATTGAGTTCTGCTTCTATAGCACCTACACCTGCATCATGAGGTATGCAGGTGTATAGGGCAGAAACATCACAGGTAATCATCCACATATTGTTCTCTCATATAATTCACTCAAAAAGCTTGATAACCTCTTTGGTATCTTTCAAAAAAGCCTGTGTTTGACTGACTATCGGTTGTAGATAGAAGTCTACATACTTGGATAGGTTGTCACAAAGAGAGCCAATGCCGGAGACTATCGGTCTCCCCGGCGGATTGGCTGCATCTTTGTGCACCTTGGGCAAATGATAAAATAGGGGAATGTTGGGGTGAGTATTAGATACAAATCTATATTCATTGATATTAAGAATCCCTGCGTTTTTTGCTTCCATTAGTATTTTTTCTAAATCTTTGTTGAACTTAATAGTAGGGTCTAATGGAAGAATTCTATAAGTTTTAGTGTCATTAAGAAGTTTATTAGCCTCTTCAAGGTAATGATCTCTTTTCTGGATCACTATCCCTCCGCCCTTATCAGCAGAGCGGATTACAATATCTTTATTTTTACTTAGTTTATGGAGGACTTTTCTTTCTAGTATACTCAAGTTGTCATTATGTTTGTTCAGAATTTTATCATTATCTTTGAATGCAGTTTCGATATCATCTAATACCAATTTCCTAAAAATGGGAATTTGATCACCCTGGGATACTACCGGGTAAAATGTAGTTTTCCCTTTGAATTGAGAATGTAAAATTTTAGGAACCGGATCATGTATTGACAAATTGCATAGTTCCTCTAATTCAATGTTATTTGAACTCTCAATGCCTGGCTCATTCGAAGACTCTCTTATTCTCCCCTCTCCTTCCAGATTTTGTAAAACCCTAAATCTGACGCTTCTATATATTCCACCCTCTTTTTTGGCCTATTAAGAGGATTTTTAAAAAAATGTCTTTTTTAGTAAGTTTTCTTATATATTTATGGACGTCCACAAATGTCTCAAATCTATTGGGTATGGACCCTCAAATGGGGGGTGCTGGAGTTAGATCTGATGGCGTCTCGGCAGAACGCCAAATTTCCAAGGTACGTTTCAAGGTCAAGAGATTCGCAGGTCGCCCTGATAGAGCTCTGGCGGGTTCCTTGGGATTTTTTGTCTGGTTTGCCTGTTTTCTCCATTTGCTCTCCTTCCATGAGTCATTGCTCGTATAAATCAGAAGAGAGCTTCGGTAATTTTAATAGCCCCTGCTGGCCTTGCAGGACTTGGTATGCCGACCTAGATTGAACGCTTAGTTCCGTCTAAGCATGGTTTTTCTGAGTCGGTCATTGAGACCATGATTCAGGTTTGTAAGCCTGTTACTAGGAAGTTTTACCTTAAGGTATGTCGTAAATACCTTTATTGGAGTAGGGCCAGGATTCCTAGGATTTTGTCTTTGCTCCGGGAAGGTCTAGAGGAAGGGTTTTCAGTCAATACTCTGAAAGATTCTGCTTATCTATTCTGTTACATAAGCGTCTGGCGGATGTTCCATATGTTCAGTCTTTTTGTCAGGCCCTGGTCAGTATCAGGTCTGTGTTTGTCTGTTGCTCCTCCTTGGAGCCTTAACCTTGTTCTTAAGGTGTTGCAGGAGGCTCCGTTTCAGCCTTTGCATTCCATAGATATTAAATTATTATCTTGGAAGGGTTTGTTTATTTTTTCTTTCTCTTCTGCTCGGAGAGTTTTGGAACTCTCGGCCTCACAGTGTGATTCTCCTTATCTTATCTTCATGCTGATAAGGCAGTTCTTCGTACAAAGTTGGGTTTTCTTCCTAAAGTGGTTTCTGATATAAATATTAGAAATATTAATCAGGAAATTGTTGTTCCTTTTCTATGTCCTAATCCTTCTTCTCATAAGGAACGTTTGTTGCACAACCTGAATGTTGTGCATGCTCTAAAATTCTACCTACAGGCAACTAAGGATTTTTGCCAGTCCTCTGCCCTATTAGTTTGTTTCTCTGGAAAGCGTAAAGGTCAGAAAGCTACTACAACTTCTCTTTCTCTCTGGTTGAGAAGTATAATTCATTTTGCTTATGAGACTGCTGGTCAGCAGCCTCTTGAGAGGATCACAGCTCATTCCATGAGGGCTGTTTCCTCTTCTTGGGCTTTCAAAAAATGAAGCTTCTGTGAAACAGATTTGCAAGCCTGCAACTTGGTCTTCTCTGTATACTTTTTCCAAGTTTTCAAATTTGATACTTTTGCCTCGGCTGAGGTTTCTTTTAGGAGAAAGGTTCTTCAAGCAGTGGTGCCTTCTGTTTAGGTCTGCCTGTCTTCTTGTTCTTCCCTAGTCATCTGTGTCCTCTAGCTTGGGTATTAGTTCCCAACAGTAAATGATGACGTCTTGGACTCTTAGGAAAGAAAACAAAATTTATGCTTACCTGATAAATGTATTTCTTTCCGGATATAGTGAGTCCATGACCCCGCCCTTTATTTCAAGTCCGTTTAATTTTGACTAAACCTCAGGCGACTCTACACCTTTGTGTTGTTCCTTTTTTCCATTTCCCTTTGGTCGAATGACTGGGGTTTGTGGGAAGGGGAGTGATACTCAACAGCTTGGCTGTGGGGCTCTTTGCCTCCTCCTGCTGGCCAGGAGTGATATTTCCAATAGTAAATGATGACGTCGTGGACTCACCATATCCGTAAATAAATAAATTTATCAGGTAAGTATACATTTTGGGGGTTTTTTCATGCAAAAATAAAAATAAATTTAAAAAATCAATATGTTTATTCGCTGTTTTTTCATAAGGGTGGCATAAGTTTGGAGTACAGTGTCAGTTTAATATTCTGCATTTCAAATAAATAGATCTAAATTCAGCTGTGGTTCATGTGCAAATAACTGCTGAAATGATTTCACTACCTGCTGTTACCTTTCAGAACTGATCCAAACTGAACTGCATCATATCCAGACCCTGCTCATTATGTCTGAGATATTCAGGAAAGGGATGAAGGAAGAACTTCAGCTGGACCACAGCACTGTAGACAAGATCTTCCCTTGTCTGGACGAGCTCTTAGAGATACACAGGCCGTTCTTCTACAGCATGAAGGAGAGGAAGCAGGAATCCATTGAGGGCAATGAAAGGAATTTCATAATCAACCGAATTGGAGATATTTTAGTTCAGCAGGTACTGATTACTTCTCTGTCCCAAATGTATCTTTTATATATTAAACACGCCCCCCCCCATATATATAGCTCCTGTCATTGCTGCCTATATTTTACATTAGAAACATAGGTTGTGACAGCAGAAAACATTAAGCAATGTTACAGCCTGCCTCTCCAAAGCCCCACCCTTAAAGGGACAGTATACATCAATTTTCATATAACATCTAATAGACACTACTATGAAGAAGAATTTGCACAGATACTGATATAAAAATCCAATATAAAACCTTTTAAAAACTTACTTAGAAGCTCCCAGTTTAGCATTGTTAATGAGGTAGTCTAGGACACCCACTGAAAGGGGCTGGGTAAACAAAAAGAGCAGACTCTCCCCACCTCCACCTTTCCCTGCATATGAAAAGACAGATAACAGGAGCCAGCAGGAGTCTGTAAACGCATGTATACATCTGTCAATGTGGGGCTTGGTTAGGAGTCTGAAAATCAGCACAATGTTATTAAAAAATAAGCAAAACCTATAAATTTTTATAAAAATGCTACCAAATGAGCTATACAAATGGATAATCTACAAAACATTTATGCAAAGAAAAATCTAGTGTACAATGTCCCTTTAAAGGGACAATGTAATGTAATATTAGTTTCCCCTTTATGTATTTCTAATGACTTGCTATACCAGCATGAAATGTATTGGAACTTGCTCATTTAGGTTTGTTTTTAAATATGAAGAAGCTCTTTGTTAGTTGAAACTGCAACCTATTCAAATGGGATGTGGTTGTGGGGAGAGTAGACAGCCTTATCTTTTTTTTCTCTTTATACACAGTGGCCGTCTTTTCTTATCACTGTCTGATTACACAAAAGAAAGTGCAGTTGAAAACGAACATGCTACCGGTTGTGCTCCACTAGTAATATAGCCCATTATGTAGTAAAAACTAAGCACTGCATTTCAAAATATCTGATTAAAAGTATATGTTCAATAAGCAATTTAAAACTGTCAATTTGCCGGTTAGAATCTTTCCCCTTTTTTTTCCAACGTTGGCCCCTTAAGAAAATGTAGCATGTAGCAGGGCCATACAGGACATTCTAATGCAAATATTTAAGGGGTTTGATCACGAATGTTTAGAAAATGTATCTAATGATTTTCTACAAAAGTCAACAAAAAGCCTATGGGGATTTTAGATACGTTTTTCTAAAGGAAATGGATTGCAATCGACCCCTAAATACTCTAATGTGTTAGAGGGTGCAAATGTTGTACTAGTTTCCCTTGTTTACTAAGGACTTGACCCCATCATTGGTGATTGGTAGCTACACACATCAGCCACCCCTAATTGGCTTACCAGCCATGTACTTTGTAGTGGTGCCTGAAAGAAAGATCTTTAAACCAAATTATTCCACCATATTTAGACATCTTCCACTAATAAAACAAAGAATAGCATGACAATATTCTACAAACACACCTATATATATATATATAATCAACACCATTCAGTTCAGCCCTCCAAGTCGACAAAAGCCTGGGTGCAAAGATACAGGTGCATATACAAACAAGAGATGCACTCACAGGACTTTTTCAAAAACCAAATTTAATGTAATGTTTTCGGGGTTGTGAACCCCGAAAACGTTACATTAAATTTTGTTTTTGAAAAAGTCATGTGAGTGCATCTCTGTTTGTTTGTATGTATGTATATATATATAGTCCAAACATAAATTAAAGCACTCTGTGGTCTTCAGGCAACAAAGCAGCAAACTTCGTTTCGGGGCAAACACTCCCCTTCCTCTGACCTATACATATATATATATATATATATATATACACGCGCGCGCACACACACACACGTATATAGATATATAGATAGATGTAGATATATATTATATATATACATACACACAAACTGCCGTTCTGCAAAGCCATAAAAATAAATGTAAACTTTCTAATTCTTATATCTTTTTTTTTTGTTTCACGCCAAAAGACACAAACCAGTCATTTACCACGTATAATTAACTGCATTTAAAAATAATTAACTAAAATGTAAAATGAGGGTTTGAAGTTTTTTTAATTGTCCCCCTTTACACACTTTTACTTTGGAGTCTGGGCAAATGGGGAATATTTGGCGTTATACTTTTATTATGGCAGGCAGGAACATATATGTTTTTTAGGTGTGTGCTAAATGGTGTCATGTCATATTCACCTTAAATTCAGCAACTTGAATGGAATTTGGTGACCAATATCTTTGCTTTCAACCTCTTTGTGGCTACATGTATTTGTGCTTGTATCTGCCATTTTTTAGGAGCTTGTCGTCTCTTGGCAGTGTTTGTTCTGCTGTAAATTTTGAATTTAGTAGTCGGGCAAGGACCTATTCCAACATAATGCAGCATTTTATTTAAATCGTGAGTAGCATGCCTATTTTTATTTTAGTGGCCTGAATCTTATTATTATATTAATATTATCTTGTCAGACTGACTAGCATCTGTCTCATCCAGCTTTTTTAATGTATAAACTGTACTACACTGTAGACATGCAGAAAGCTTCATTTTTGCTGCTAAAATTAAATTTTTCTTTCTAATTGGAAAGAGTCCACAGCTGCATTCATTACTTTTGGGAAAATAAGAACCTGGCCACAAGGAGGAGGCAAAGACACCCCAGCCAAAGGCTTAAATATTCCTCCCACTTCCCTCATCCCCCAGTCATTCTTTCGCCTTTCGTCCCAGGAGGTTGACAGAGACGTGTCAGAATTTGTTTTGTCTATTATGGAGGGTTCTACTCTTCACAATGGGACAGGAGTTTTAAGTAGCCCTATAAGCTTCTCAATGAGGGCCTGGGTGAAAGTTAGAGTCCAGAGATGAAGGGAGGGTTCTCTTTTGCAACACCATCCCGACTCATATTAACAGCTCCTACAACAATCGGCGTGGATGAGTTTCGCAGACTGCTTTTTCTCTCAAGTCCATGTCAGGAGCGATGCTACGACCTGTCACTCTTGAAGGGCCGTGTTCCTGTTCCACGGCGTATATTCTGATAAGATCATTTCATTTTTTATTACATAATGTTAACATAGAAGACAGGGTCACAGTGTGGCGCCTTTTATCTTTATAGAATCAAGGATTAATATCTCCTGCATTGTGCACTATGTGATTCAGTCCCTCTTTCCTGACCAGACTATCAGAGAGGAGTCATAAATCTCTGTACTGTCTGGGTCATAGGAGGTGGGGAGTGCCCCAGCCATTGGGGTATAAGGGTGCAATTTTTTGAACAAAATAAGATGTTTTAGTTCTCTAGTTCTCCGGTTATTGCACTAGCGATGGAGGATTCTGTTACTTTAGAGGGCACTTCCTCTATTCCTAAAGAGTAGTTCCCCCTCTCAATTATGTTCCATATGCCTTGATAATGTGATAATATCAAACATGTTTGATACCACTGAGCCGTCCACCTCTGAGGAGTTGTCGTCCAGTGAGGTGCGTACCCTACATTCTTATTTCTATACACGTGCAGTTTTCCCGTAGCATTGTGGATCCTCCATCTGGAGGGGGCCTTTTTTCTCCAGACATTACTGCGCAGTTCAGACAGCGGTGTCTGCGGCCTTAATGCTTTACCTCGCACCGCTAAGCGCAAGAGAAAGGTTACATATTGCACTCCTTCCCAGAGTACATCACATAATTTTTGGATTTAACTGATAGGGTTATCCGAGGATGAAGTTCTTTCTGAGACTTCAGAGTATGAACTTTCTGGGTCGGAGTCTGCTGCCTCTCAACCTCCAACTGTGGAGGAACCAGACTTTATTTTTAGGAATTTGCCCTTCTTCTAAAGAAAGTTTTTGGCGAATTCAGGGGTTCCAGAGGTTATATTGCCTGATGAAGCTTTATTTCCTAAATTGAATAGAGTTTGAGGACAGGGTGGTGCCTTCCCTTCCCTGCTCCTGTTGTCCCCGGTATTCCACCTTGGACTGTACAGTTCCCTGCGGGTGCGACTGTCCCTGAGTGTTGTGTCTTTCGTTACAGAATTGCACGCCTTTGTGTGTTACTTAGACATGTTTTTTCAATTATTGAACGACCCTATCCTTATCGGATACGGGAATGCTCAGTCTGCTCTTCGAATGGTGCACCTCATTAGACATGTGGGGATGATGTAATCTCCTGATTGTCCATGTATTGAGAACTTTTCCAGTTTTTTTGGAATATCAGGGCTCCGTTTGGCTGATCCTGTGGTAGGCCTGTTTCTTTTTGGGTGTTAACCTACGGGTTGCCTTGTATTTTCTTTTCATCCGATAGGATGTCCTGTCTGTTTTCCTTCTTCCCCTTTGAGGGAGGATTTATGCGGCTTGACGGTTAGGACCCGGATTGCAGGCTGGTCCTGTTTGGGTTCAGTTCTGTCTGGTAGCTGTTCGGACACGTGGTGCCGCTCTGCTTGGCTGGTCCAGTAGAGGCGTCGAGTGCTCATGTTATCCTCTGTGTTCAACTAAGCATTCTGGAGGACTGGTGGGTCCATGAGGCAGGAAGGATTCTCTAAGTCCTTATAGCCTTCAATTTGGATGACTGGGTCAGTGGAGTTCTGCTGCGTTTCTCTTTATTGTGCTGGGGTTGTCAGGCCCTAGAGCTCCTTCCCATGTAGTTGAGGGTTGGTGGGCTTGCACCCTCTTGCTGCCGAGTTGGGTGGTTTGGCCTTTTTTCTTTTGTGGCCCTGGGAATTGTGGACTTAGTTCTCAGCAGCTAGTAGTTTATTGGGTAGTTCAGCTGCCTTGCAGTGGATGGGTTGCAGAATGTGACCAGCTGCAGCTATTGCACATTGACTGTATACTGTCTAGCTGTTTTTTTATGAGACCTTTTGGTCTTCCTCTGTTGTCTCCATGTGAGTTGGGCCTCCTTTTAGGGACCTAGGTTCCCCTCCGGCATATGGTCGTTCCCTGTTAGGGACACTGGGCGTGGGCTCCTTGGGCTCTGCTCTTTGATGGGGATGCTGTGCCTCCTTTTCTCTCTATGATCCTCTTGATTGTATGGAGGTGATGCAGAGACCAGCCTTTATTCAAGTGATTTTGGCCTCGGGGTATCCCCTTGCTTGTTGTCCTGCAGCTGTTTGAGAGTCTATGAGCTCTAGTGTCGTTGTACGACTTTTAACGCCTTAGCTCCTTTGGAGCATTGGACTTTGGCAAGAATGGTCTTTTCCTTGGGTCAGGACTTGCAAGTTATCTTGTTATCTGGGTTGATCTGGATATTGCATTGATATCTCCCTGTGGACTGTTTTTTTATATCAGACGGGGTGTTAAGTTCTTGGATATTGTTTGTTTAAACAATTGGGGGCTCGGATCTGTTTTCTCCCTGATGCTTTCGGTTGCTGAGGCTTCGCTCAGTGTTTTCCTTTGTGGAGTTGTTGCCGGACTTTGTGGCTCTAGGGCTGGTTCGGGGTTCCCCAGTTCTTGGGAACTTGGGCTATGTTCTTTTACTTGGACTAATTGACCTGGGCCAGGTTGTCTGTGTGCTGATGCTGATGCCTTTATGGTTGCTTTCCCTTGGTCAGCTTGCTGTGGTAACCTTATGGATTCACTGCTCTTCAAGTGAATGGGTTTGCAGTGTCTCTGCTGCAGCTATTGCACTTTGGATGTGTGTTAGCAAGCTAATTCCTTCCAAGTTAATTTGCGTTGGAGATTGATCTCTCCTTTAGCCTGTGGCTTTGTGTCTTGTGGGCAGGTGCTCTGCCTTTTTGGCCCCATCCCTTTTCTTGGGGTGGGGGTCTTATTCTCCTTCTTATGGAGGTGTGGTCCTTTTTCTAGGGATTCTCTTGGATTCAGGAGGTTGGAAGTAAGAGTTAACCTTTCAAAGAGGGGTGTTTTTCTCTGGGTTGTTACGTTCCATCTGGAGTCTTGCTGGCTCTGTGTTGAGACTATGGTGGGCCTTTTGTTAGATTCCTTTGGGTCTACTGCCTTTTTGTCTTTTTCAGTCGGGTTGGCACCAGTGCTCTGTTGGGATGGTTGTGGACATTCTTCCGGTCGTTTTTGAGCTGGTGTTGGGGTTCTTCTGTTCTGTTTTCAAGACCTACCGATGCTTGGGCTGGCCCAGTTGGGAGTGGGTTCTGAGATGCATTGTCATCTTCAGGATCTAGGTTGGCATTGTAGCTTGCCCCCTGGGTTTATAAACTGAGGGTCCCGGGTTACCATTCACCTTCAGGTTCTGGGTGTAACCTCTCTCTCTTGGGGTTGCAGTGGGTCTTGTTAAGGTTATGTGCTTTTCTTTTTGGAGCCCTGTGTGTAGGTCTAGCGGCTTTGATTGCCTGGAAGTGTGCCCTCTGTCTGGGAGTTCTCCTTTTGCAATCTGTTCTCTTGCTGGCCGTGTTTTACTTCTCAGCAAGTATTCTTCTGTGTCATCCAAATGATGGCTGCATTTTCTTGACTCAGGGTTTTTTGTCTGTGCCTGTTACATGTTCTTTTTTTGTCTTGATACTATAGTATTCTTAGTTCTGACGATGTGAGCACTACGTCTTCAGTTGTCTTTCGGGGCTTTTGCATGATGTTGAGAGAAAGGTTTCTCTGTTTCGAGGCCCGGTCCTAAACCTCTGGTTTCTGCTTGGTCTGGGCGTAGCCTCCCCTTGTCTGTCAGGACCCATTTGGGTCTTTGTGAGCTGGGCTCGCTATTGGGGGTGTTCCTTTAATGGATTTTGTGGTGACCTTTTGGTTCCCCTTCGGTTCTTCTTTGCCTTATCCCTTGGTGAGGGACCGCCTGTTGGGCGACGGTGTGTCATGGAGGACTATTGGCTCAGTTGAGTCCGATTTTGCGGTCTCTAGCTAGGCTTCTGGACTATCTGCGGGTCAGTGCCCTTGGGGCCTTTCCTTTTCAAAGTTTTCTCGGCTTCGGACGAAGCAGGGTTTTTGTTGGGTAGTGGTTTCTGGCTTGGTGCCCTCAGAATGGCCGCCTATTGTAACCTCCCGTTTTGGCTTTCAGTGTCCTCTTTAGCTTGGGTATTGTTTTCCCAACAGTAATGAATGCAGCTGTGGACTCTTTCCAATTAGGAAGAAAAACATAAATTATGCTTACCTGATAATTTCCTTTTCTTCCGTGAGAAAGAGTCCACAGTTCCCCACCCTTTTTCTTCGTGGGGCGTCTTTTTATTCTTCTGGCACCTTTTTTCACCCTGATATTTCTTCTACTGTTCCTCGTTCCTCGGCAGAATGACTGGGGGATGAGGGAAGTGGGAGGAGCATTTAAGCCTTTGGCTGGGTTGTATTTGCCTCCTCCTGGTGGCGAGGTTCTTATTTTCCCAAAAGTAATGAATGCAGATGTGGACTCTTTCCAACTGAAGAAAAGGAAATTATCAGGTAAGCATAATTTATGTTTTTGTTTTTGCAATGGAAGTTAGTTAGCACATAATTCCTCTGCCCCACGTTAATATTTTATTATGCCAAAGCTCCTTCTTTAGGTCACTTTCTTACTGTCAATCTCTAACTTAGTTTTCCTCAGACAATGCAAATAAAATGAAGCAAATTTATGGGGAATTCTGCAGCCACCACATAGAAGCAGTGAATATGTTTAAAGAGTTACAGCAGAATAAAAAGTTCCAGAATTTTATAAAGGTAAGTGCTTTAGAATTATTTTGTACATTTTTTGTTCTTTCCTTATATTTAATATTCTGTTAATATTGCCTATATGAATTTAGATCAATAGTTATTATTACAGGTACAAATCCCAAATCCAGAATTTTGAAATCCAAATTATTAATTGTTATTTTTTTTATTTGAATAAAATAATCAAAAAGGACTTTCCCCACTTGTCACTATCTTCTCTGCCTGTGTCTTAGGTGTGTTTTTTGTGTTTTAATATGCAAATAATAGTCTATATTTATTCAAAACTACAAATATTACTTTTCTTATTACAGTAGTGTACTATCTGATGGTACTATGTATACAAAAGTATTAAGAAAATATAAAATTGCATTTTAGTTTACATTTATAAGCTGTACTATAACATGTAAATATTGCCTACATGACATGATATTGTTGTTTACTTTTGGTCCCATCCCCTCTCTAAACTGTCCCATTTTACAGATGCAAATATACAAAATGTACTAAAATCCAAACCTTTTCTGGTCCCAAACAGTTTGAATGAGGGGTTTTCTACCTGTATTATTATATTCTGTATTCGGGACGAAACGCGTATAGAACCGCCCCCTTTCTGATCCCATGAGGCTGCCGTAGTTCCCGGTCTGCAGTCGGGAACTTATCGGTTTGTGTGCCGAGGGTCAAGGTATTTGTTTACCGCTTGCGTCAATCTTTTTTACTTGCGGGACAGATACAACCTGCTTCTTCATATCAGCACACGGAATTTCAGGAGCCCAGGCAGACTTTGAGAATATCGCTATTTACCTGGACCGGGTATCGTTGTCACCATCCCAGAAGCGTGGGACTGCTGTTTCTGGAGCTGTTTGCTGAGCCGGCGCTTTGTGGAATAAGTTACATTTGTAACGTTAACATATTGTGTTCTTTGCTGTTTTTAACCTTATATCTTGTGAGTTGCCGCTTTATGTGTGTGCACATGTATTAAAGGATCATTACCCTACACTTGAGTCTGCGCTCTTCTCCTCTCTTTCAGAAATATATTGCAGTGTAAAAGTACATTATTGAGTCCTTTTTATTCACTATTTTATTTTGTTTCTGAGTTCATTTCAGTAAAGGAGACAAAAACGTGAAAATGTTTTCCTTATGTATATAAGTCCTGCAATGCGGGCCCTTGTGTACAGGAGTAGGATATAGTCGGTGATTAGTGATACATAAATATGTTGTTTCTGATTCTCTAACTAGCTTTGTCTTAAGGAGCAGAAATATACTGCACCTATTAGCGTGACTTTTACTATGGTCTAGATTACAAGTGGAGCACTAAATATTGCTTTCATGCTAGCAATATTGGAGCTCCATTTTGTAATACCAGCACACGATAATGTGCGCTGGTATTACACGTTCGCATTGCTAGGATGCATTATGCATCAGAATCTCGCGCAGCGAAGGGGGTAAGTAGTGCAGCAATGGGCAGCATTTTTTAATATATATGAACATATACAATATACAAAGCTTTAAGTATCCTCCCATTACCCACAATCCCCAGTCATTCTTTGCCTGCCTAACATTGTAGGTGATGTGCGAAGAAGGTGTCTGAAGAAATCAAGTATTTAATCCTTTAATGGGTATTTTTCCCTGCAAGCAAGGATTGGGGTTATGATGTGTCCATGTAATTATCTTTAGTAAGAGTAATGGTGGCTTTTAGCAGTTGGAAGACGACGAGGTGGTCTTTGCTTTCCTTCCAACATTTTTGCTACCCCATATAGAAAACCAGGGTTTTTTCTTTATCTACAGGTAGCGGATCCACAGGTAAGTGCTTTTACCTTCTAGGTGAGAGGGATACAGCACTTAAGGAATTACTGTTATATATGTGGACCAGGGACTCAGTTTAATTTATCTCTTCACATTTGGGATATATACTGAGGGAAAATAGTGTCTGGGCACTTACTGCTTAAAAGGGGTTATTTGTAAGAAGGTTCTCCTTTTTATTAAAGGCTATATGGTCTGAGAAGTGTTTATGGCATATTAGCTCTTCTGGGGTTAAGTCTGTGTTTGGATCTTTTCCTGAGACCGGGTTAGAAACCGTACATGGTCACAGTTTTTTTATGCCCTTCATGATATTATTGTATACATAGGGCTCCATGTACGAAGCAGCGAAAGCTGCTCCGGAGCCTTTGCGGGGCAGGTTCGCATATGTCTTTAGACCGCTGCTTCCTACACCCTACGCCACCTCTTAGGTGGCGAAGCAAAATCACTGAGAGCACGCTCGCTCTCAATGATTGACAGCCCCTTCAGTCGCGTGATTGGTTGCACGATTGAAGGGGCGGGCATTACACACTCCGATGAGTGTGTAATGATACATACGGCAAGCGGATCAACAGATCCGCTGCCCGTGTGTAGCGGAGGCGGGCGGACAGCTTCGCGAGTTATGAAGCTGTCCGCCCGCCGTTTAATACATGGCGCCCATAGAGGGGTGATTTATACAGACATGCCGGTATTTTTATGAGAGACTGTATTTGCATGCTTTTCTATCTCAGGCCGTTTGTTTTTCTGGGTTTTCCCCTCCCTCGGCTATGTGCGATCGCAGTGCGACCGCTACCAGTCATAGACACATATCACACTCCGTGTACATTTGGTGTGTTTGTGTAGTTGGTGTCTGTACTATACATATTTATGCTCTTACTGTAGTATGCACTTTCTCTTTTAAATCATTCGCCATTGTTGGCAGATGCATTAGTGCTGCTCTGTTAGTTAGCGGGGTTTCGCTGAGTATATGAAGGAGGGATCTTTTTTGTGACGTATTGGCGTTTCCTACATCAGAGCCGTAACATTTTGTACTCTACACAGCCTTCATATGCTCCTCTTATTTTAACTGTGGCACCTTCGTTCACAGAGTAGGTGAGATCTGCAGGCTGCAGACGGGTATATGATGTTTTTCTCATATTGGCGCCTCTTTGGAAATGGCAATCAATTTCTCGCCACGAGCTGTGAGGTGTGTACGCACTTTTGATTGACTCCGTAATGGAGTTTTCTCAGTGCAATAATTGTCTGAGTCTCTTTGATCAACTCAGCCTAGCCCTTCATATAAGATTAGCAGGGCGTTTATTAAGCAAGGTGTTTATTAAGTTATTTATTTCTGTTCCTGCCAAGTATCTTAATTATTGTTGAGACTTTATTTTTTCCACTCTATGAACTGTATTTGGGGGCAACGTGTTAGCACTGTAATGTGACTAGGTGGTGCTCCGTCAACCCACGCTAGAGTGCAGGGAAAAATGAGCTGCTTTTCGGTCGCTCTGACTTAGCGATCTTTAAAGTGGATATTGACAATTATTTGCCTTTATGTCTGAGATGTTTATATTATAGAGACTACATGGAGATGGGGAGCTGAGGACTATTAAACATCAGTTTGTCCTCATTTATATTTAAACACCCTTTATGTAATAAAATATTGCAATAGGGTTTGAGGGAATATACAATGCTCTTTTGTTTTGTCCGGATTTTCTCCTGAACTTTCATGGTATTTGCCACCATCTGGTGGCAAGTTCATGTAAATGCTCAATCACATTTTAAATATTTTATGTTTATTCATTCTACATTAAATCTTTTATATTAGGAGATTTTCTCATTGTGGGTGGCATGTAAGATACTTAGCTATCTAAGTGCCCTCAAGATGCTATTTTTATTTCATCATAGCATGTATACGAATAACAGATTATGCTTTTTATATGTTATCCTGTATGATACAAGGGCTTCATGTCTTAATCTCCCTCATATTGATTGCCGTGGCTCCTTACCTGGACTATATCTTGGTCCAGGAACCATCTTTTCAGTTAGCAAGATCCCATGCAGATTCTCTGTTAGCTATTCTCTGCTCTCAGGGGTGTAAGGTGAATCTAGGGAGAAGTTCCTTGGGGCCAAGTTCCGGGTATATTTTCTGGGGACAATCAGAAACTCAGTATCTATGAAGATTTTTTTTTGTTTTGTTGTTGATGGAGGCCAGAAGAGTCAAGCTTCTGGAGGCCTGTCGTTCTATTCAGTCCTCTGTTCATCTATCAATAACTGTATGCACAGAAGTAATTGATCTTATGGTGGCATCCATGGACATTATTCCGTTTGCTCGCTTCCATCTGAGACCTCTACAGTTATGTATGCTTATTCAATGGAACGGAGAATAGTTTTAGACTCTCAGACAAGGATGTCTCTGTCTTGGTGGATCTCCCAGGACCATTTGTCTCAGGGCTCTTGTTTTCCTGAGACCTTCTTGGGAGATTGTGACCACGGATGCCAGCCTGTTAGGCTGGGGAGCAGTTTGGGGGTCCCTAAGAGCATAGGGACTTTGTACTCAGGAGGAGTCTGCCCTTCCTATAAATATCCTAGAATTGAGAGCAATTCTCTATGTTCTATCAGTATGTCCTCAACTGAGTTTAATCCGGTTTTTCAGATTTTGATCGGACAACATCACTTTAGTGGCATATATCAACCACCAAGGAGGAACTCTGAACATGTTAGCTATGAAGGCGGTGACTTGCATTCAGTGGGCTGAGTCTCACAATTTATCATCTTTCTGCCATTCATATCCCAGGGGTGGACAACTGGGAAGTGGATTATCTGAGCAGGCAGACGTTTCATCCAAGGGAATGGTCTCTCCATCCAGAAGTTTTCTCAATGTTAACCCTCAAGTGGGGAGTTCCGGAGCTGAATCGGATGGCATCTTGTCTAATTGCCAAGCTTCCAAGATATGGAGCAAGATCAAGAGATAATCAAGCATCTCTAGTAGACACTCTGTCAGTGCCATGGGATTTCGGTATAAAATATCTGTTTCCTCCGGTTGCCCTCCTTCGGTTGATAGCTCCTATCAAACAGGAGCATGCTTCGGTGCTTCTAATAGCTCCAGCGTGGCCTCGCAGAACTTGGTTTTGGACCTAGTGAGGATGTCGTCATTTCCCCCATGGTAATTGCCTCTGAGGAAGGATCTTCTTCTTCAGGGTCCCTTCCTCCATCCGATCTTAGCCTCTCTGAAGCTGACTGCTTGGAGATTGAATGCTTAGTCTTGTCCAAACTAGGTTTTTCTGTGAAGGTTATTAAAACTATGATTTAGGCTTGTAAGCCTGTTACTCACAAGATTTATTATAAGGTATGGCATAGATACCTTCATTGGTGCGGAACTAGGTTTTTTTTTCTTGGATTCAGAAGGGCCTGGAGAAGGGTTTATCAGTCAGTACCCTAAAGGGTCAGATTTAGGCTCTGTTGATTCTTCTGCAGAAGCGTATGGCAATTTTGCCAGATGTTCAATCTTTTGTCCAGGCTTTGGTTAGAATCAGGCCTGTGTTTAGGTCAATTGCTCCTCCTTGGAGTCTTAATCTGGTTCTTAAAGTTCTGCAGCAGGCTCCATTTGAGCCTATGCATTCTGTTGATATCAAGTTATTGTCCTGGAAGGTTTTGTTTCTGTTGGCAATTTCCTCTGCCCATAGAGTTTCGGAGCTTTCGGCTCTACAGTGTGATTCTCTTTATCTTATTATTCATGCGGATAAGGCGGTTCTCCATACTAAATTAGGTTTTCTACCTAAGGTGGTCTCGGAACACAATATTAACCAAGAAATTTTTGTTCCTTCATTTTGTCCTAATCCTTCCTCTAAGAAGGAGCGGTTATGTTGTGTTGCTTTAAGGTTCAATTTACTGGCTACAAAAGATTTTCGTCAATCTTTTGCTCTTTTGTTGTCTTTTCATGTAAACGGAGGGGTCAGAAGGCCACCTCTTCTACTCTCCCCTTCTGGTTGAGAAGTGTTATTCAATTGGCTTATGAGACAGCTGGACAGGAGCCTCCAGAGAAAATTACGCCTCTCTTTACTAGGGCTGTCGCTTCCTCTTGGGCCTTTAAAAATTATGCTTCTATGGAATAGATTTGCAAGAAGGCCACTTGGTCATCATTGCAAAATTTTTCCAAATTTTCCAAATTTGATGTTTTTGCCTCAGCTGAGGCTTCTTTTGGGAGGAAAGTTCTTCAAGCGGTGGTGCATTCTGTTTAGGTTCGCCTGTCTTGTGTATCCCTCCCTTCCATTTAGCGCTCCACTTGAAATATTGCCCTATGTGTTTAAATCCTTTTCAGGGGAATTTGTTTAATATATTACTCTTTCTTACACTTTTATGTTTCTTATTCTTTTGAGGTAATTATTGTAAACATTGATAAAGTTGTTGTATCACACAGTGACAGTTGTTTGGACAAACAGCAACATTTTTGCTGGAAAGTCTATTCAGGGTTCCGACGTTTTCCAGCTTCTCCCTCATCACCATAATTTCCTGCGTTATTTAATGCAGCTTATTGGCGACATGAGAGAGCCTCAGTGAATCAGCTGTGTAGGATTATATAGGAACTGGTGATTCAGGAGATCTTAAACAGACTGATTTGTATATTCTAGCAAATAATAAATAACCTAGATTTAATAGTAATGAACAACATAGGTCGCAAAATACATTACCTCTCTCTAAAATTCAGTATACCAGGCAAGGACAATGAGGTGTAAAGTATCTCAGCAATTTATATTATGTAATGTGATCACAAGTTGGAACCTACTTACTGACACAAAGGGTTCCTGATGCTGTTAAAATCACAACAGAAAGTTAAAGGACCACTCAATGCAGTAGAAAGTGCATAATAAAAGGACAATGATTTAGCACCTACTCTATATTTCAAATAAGCAGCAGTAGATTTTTTTTCTGACAATTTTTTTCTCTCCCAATTTCTGGCCCCCTGTATCATGTGACAGACATCAGCGAATCACAGACTAGTATACGTATACCCTGTGAGCTTATGCACATGCTCAGTATGGTCGTGTTCCCCAGATAGTGTGAATATAAAAAGACTGCAACATTTGACAATGGAAGTAAATAGGAAAGTGGCTTAAATCATAAGTTTATTTTGACTTCAGTGTCCCTTTAATATAAGTGACACAGTTTTACTTCAGTTTTTCTGTTCTCCAAATATAAACTGTTAATACGTTGCTGGGGAATTCTAACTTCTGATAGGTTAGTGAGTTTTTTGTCATGTCACTTGTTGCATTTTACTTATGGGAAAAGCCACCCTTGCGAAATATCTATTGAGGTTTATGTTGTAGTTTGAGGCAGACTGTGTGTTGTATTTTGTATGACATCTTATATGATAAACATTACTAAGTGTAGTGTGTGATAACTTAGTAAACTAACATATATAATATACTCAGTGCTTACTTTTTGTATACATATGAACATGATGTTTGCACTTTTCTATCTTTCTTTCTAAATCATTTATGGTCAACCTTTTTGTTTCACTGCTATCAATAACAACACATTTCATTTTACCTCACCTACTATGACAATGTGTAATTTTATTTTAACAAATGTGTATATTATTCACTGTAGTAAGACATTCTTCTGAGTAAAATGGAAAATTGTAGATGCTGGAAAGACTGTAGCTGTCTTTTCTGTGTTGCACTGCCTCCCAGTGGCATTCCTGGTTATTACAAATCGGGGAATCCATTCCCTAGGTTTGTGTAATGAGTATTTTATCTGTGTGATTTTTGGTGAACTGTATAGGATTGTTTAGGGTCATATAATTTAATGTATAGGGGGTGCTATAAAATGCTTATATTGTAAAAATGAAGCTACTTATAGCTAATATAAAACTAAAAATGATGATGCAGTTTTCTAAAAAATATATAAAAGTAACCATGTTTTATGGAACCTTATTGATAAACTTTATTTTATTAAGGAAAGGAACAGTAATCTTTTAGCACGGCGCAGAGGGATCCCTGAGTGTATTCTTCTTGTTACACAGAGGATAACTAAATATCCAGTCTTGGTTGAAAGGATACTACAGTATACAGCAGGTCAGTGATTGATGTGTAAATAGCAATAAATCTCACAAATAAAGACTCACTCTTTGCTTGTAAAGTGGGACCATAAGTTAATTTGTCATTTATAAATGCCTTCTCACTTAGCAAGGTGAGTTAACTCTTTGTGAAAGTTTCATAATTACAGTATGATAAACGTAAAGATATCTTTGTATTTCACTCTCATAATTAAAGCAGCCTCTAGATCCCTTTTGACCAATATATATATATAAAATGCTGTTCATCCCACTACACAAGGTGTAATCAACGACAGGTTTAAAAAAAGTGTGAAAAAATTCTTAAAGGGATATTAAACTCCATTTTTTTCATTCATGATTCAGATAGAGCATGCAGTTTTAAGCAACTTTCTAATTTACTCCTATTATCATTTTTTTTTTTTTTTGTTCTCAGTATTTTTATTTGAAAAAGCAGGGATGTAAGCTTAGGAGCTCTACCATTTTTTTGGTCAGCACCCTGGGTAGCACTTGATTGGTGGCTACATTTAGGCACCAATCAGCAAGCCCTACCCAGGTGCTAAACCAAAAATGGGCCGGCTCTTAAGATTACATTCCTGCTTTTTCAAATAAAGATACCAAGAGAACTAAGAAAAATTCATAATAAGAGTAAATGAGAAAGTTGCATAAAAATGCATGCTCTATCTGAATCATGAAAGAAAAAAATTTGGGTTTCATAAATAATTACCTGATTTGCATTTTCGCTGCCATCTAGTGGCCTTATGTAACAACAATGCATTTTTATTAAAAAATTTTTTTTTTTTTTTTACTAATTTTCTTCATTTGTTCTTATTTACTGGAATATGAAAAATATTAAATAATTGCACAATTCGGATAAAAAAAGTATTTATTTTCTATGTGTGTGCAATATCTTTAATATTATGTATTGACATCTGACCTAATCACTTGTTACTGTATTATTAATGGTACGTTGAAATATCATCATTGTGGGGACGCTTCTTATCAGCAGGGACTGAGAAATTTGTTAAAATGGAAGAATTTACGGGACAAAATCAGGGAGGTACAGCAGGTGGATGTCCAGTAAACACAGAATTCACCTTTCAGCATGACAGTGATCGCAGATTCAAGGAACACTAGAGTACCAAAAAGGTTGATATCTTACAGCGCCCATTTAAAGACTTGATCTCCGTTCCATTTACAATCTATTGCACCCTTTTGAAAATTGCATCTCAATCTGACCAATCAAATCTTACAATAATTATGCACTGACATCACTCACTATGTGCAAAACTGGTGCATTTTTATCCCAAAAGACGTCAAACCTTTTTTGCAGGGCACAGGAGTTCTAACAGAGATAAATGAGTA
This sequence comes from Bombina bombina, assembly GCF_027579735.1. Taxonomy (NCBI): domain Eukaryota; kingdom Metazoa; phylum Chordata; class Amphibia; order Anura; family Bombinatoridae; genus Bombina; species Bombina bombina. The sequence goes on along the minus strand of NC_069500.1, from coordinate 196,085,773 downwards.
AGCGTGAAATGCTTTTTCAGGCAACCTAGTTCAGTTTTTATGTTTGTCAAACATATTCCACAACCTAAGACCAACGCCATGATACTTAAGTGTACCATCTATAATATAGTAATATGAGTGAATGTCTACGTATTAATTATACTGCAGCAGAGGTCAACAGTAATTATTTTTACAAAATGATATTTTAGTTCTGCTTTTGTTATTCTGGTGAGTTATATATATTCATGCTTGTGGAAGAAAGTCGAGTAATTTTGCTGATTTCCCATATTAGAGGGAACTGAGGAGCACAAGGACCTATGCAAAGCCTTGGCTTTAATCAAGGACGTGATTGCAGCAGTGGATTTGCGAGTCAGTGAGTTTGAGAAAGAACAAAAACTGCTCGAGATCCTAAATAAGATTGAAAACAAAACATACACCAGGATGAAGAACGGTCATGAATTCAGGAAGCAGGATATGAAAAGCAAAGGCAGAGCATTGCTGCACGAAGGTCTGGTCTTCTGGAAAACTGCTACTGGGCGCTTTAAAGGTATTTTCCTCCTTATTGTGCATAAATAGGACTTGTGTTAATTCTGTAATAGCAGCATGACTAAGGGCCGAGAGATGCAGCTGAAAAGGTTTCTGTAACTTGCACTTTAAGTATTTATTATGTAACCTTTTACTAAATTTGTTATGTTATGTAGACTTGCGTTACACACACACTCACACACACACACACACACATATATATATATATATATATATATATATATATATCTTCCACTTCATGCACTCCCTCTCTTGGATGTCGCATATATGGCCCAGGTGTCTCCTATTCAAATGTTGTATGGAGGGCACTCACAGGTCTTTGTTGAATTAAATATATATTTGAAGCAATGCAGCTTTTTGTATTCATTGTCTTTAATGCTTAGTGCTTTTTCATCTAACAATGCTGGAGTTATTATTCTACATAGGGATAAATTATTTTTTAGAGTTAAAGGGATATGAAACCCAAAATGTTCTTTTGTGATTCAGACAGAGCATACAATTAAAAAAAAAAATTCCAATTAACTTATATTATTAAATTTGCTTTGTTCTCAATATATTTTTTGTTGAATATACACCTAGGTAAGTGTCTGGAGCGCTACATGGCAGGAAAGAGTGCTGCTATCTAGTGCTCTTGCAAATGGATAACATTCTTGCAAAACTGTTGCCATATAGTGCTCCAGACACGTGCACAGTCCTGAGCTTACAGCCCTGATTTTCACCAAAAGATGCCAAGAAAACAAGGAAAATTTGATAAGTGAAGTAAATTAGAAAGTTGTTTAAAATTGCATGCTCTATCTGAATCATGAAAGAAAATGTGAGCTTTAATACAGATTCAGATATACAGTGATTTATCATTCAGCTGTGTATAAGCCACAAGGAAGTGGACCCTCTTTGTTTGGCAGCTCAGGCTAAACTGAGCTCATGGGATTGAGTCATTATATCAAAAAGCATGCGTAGCCGAGGGTGATACAGTTAAAGGATGACAATGATGAGCTAGTAGAACATAAGCTCATATTCTTTTTATACTTTCTGTCATTCATGTATAAGGGTCATATAGCAGTATAGAAATGTTACATGTGCCACTATTAGCTGTATATTAGTCTTCTGGCATATGCCCAGACTGACCTTTAAGCACATTGCATGTCTCTGCTAGTAACCTTTTGTTGGCCAAATATGCATCATTGCTACCTTTCTTGTATATATTCCTGATGCTTCTGCTTTATCCACTCCAGATTTTGTTTTACACATTCATTGATTTATTTGTGTATGTAAAGTCCAAATGATCCAGGCTGGTATTATCAGGCTCTTGCTGCGTGGCTAAACATGTAAGGGACCTCACTTTGCAGAATCACTAGTCATGGAACCTTGATATGTAAAGAGAATTATAGTTGGAGGTGTTTGAGGCAGATAGGAAGAGGGTGATTATTGGGCATGGTGGTTGATTGTCTTGTTTAATCCTCTTCTTCCCACATGTAAAGCTTTAAGAGCTCAATTGAATGATTTTCAAGCTCCCCAGAAAAAATAAACTGTATTCAGATTAGTTGCACAGGAAACAAGTTCTACAGGTGTGCAAAACCACCCAAATCTATTAGGTTGTATTTCCTCCGTTGTGCCATTCTGCCTAGCCTCGGCTCCAGACCACCATATCTGCACATGGAACAGCCACAACTCTGTCATTATCCACAGTGACTTTGCCCACAGAGATCCAAAAGGTCTAGCTACATGCCTTCCTCCTCAGTCAGGGAAGCACTTCCCTCCCTCCCACCCACCCACCCACCCACCACCACCACTGACATGGGTAACAAACCAAAATGTTTATATAATTGTCTAAATGTACAACAGAACATTTGTGAGGTGATAGATCAGTGCAAAGACTGTAAATTCAGAGAGGAAGTTCAGGGGAAGGCTCACACATTAACAGAATGTAAGCTAACTAGTTTTATAATTAGTATAAAAAAAGTTATTTGCTACAATGCAGTTCTGTGTAAAGACTATACATATTTATTTGTAAAGTTCCTACATAAGACGTATATAACATTACATACTGAGGAGAAGAGACACAATATTATGTTTTATTCAGTCCCCAGTCAGCATTACAGCAAAAGGCTCCCCGTTATTGCGCATATTAGTTAAATACATTTTAGAATGTTTGTTTCTGGTGGAAATATTGTAATTATATTTAGTAGTTGTGTTTATTTATTTCTTAGATATTCAAGCACTTCTATTAACTGACGTGTTGCTGTTTTTACAAGAAAAAGATCAAAAATGTATTTTTGCTGCTGTGGTAAGTTTATAAATAATAAAGAAGGAGCTTGTTAAAAATATATATTGTAATATGGTTGATACTTGATGAAAAAAGTGTGATACTATAACATCTTACAACACAACACATTTTGTAATTGTTTTGAGAATGCCCTCAAAAATGTCTAAGGACTCTCTAGCTTGGGTTTCAAACCTAAGACCTGACCAGTACATTTTGGGTATGTATGTATATTGGAGGTGTGTTTTGTAGTCCTTTTGCTTTAAATTAAAAATATTCCTTTTCAACCCAAAAATGTGTTCAAAATTTTTGTTAGCTAGAGATATAGGGGTTGATTTATTAAATGTCGAGCAGACATGATTCGCTATAGCGATACATGTCCGTTCGACATTGCTAAATGCGGACAGCATATGCTGTCCGCATTTAACATTGCACAAGCATTTCTGATGAAATTCTTGTGCAATGCCACCCCCTACTCACTGGCAGCCAATCGACTGCTAGAAGGGGCTGTCAATCATCCCAATCGTATCGGGATAATTTCAATCCACCCCATAAAAGGTGGCGGACAGTTCTTATGACCGCTGTTTCTTAACTTATGTTTTAGGTGAGCCTGAAACGATGGGCCACCGAAGCATTACTTATTTCATTATTTGAAGTCTTTATAATTTTAATTATAAATTTAATGCTGTCAGATTTATAAAATGGGTCCAGTGAGTGAAGGCAATCTCAAAGCAACAGCTGTAGAGAAAAGGTTCGACACTCCGGCTATATCTCAATGGCTTAAAAAAGAAGTTTGGTCAAAATCCTACTTTATATTTATTATCTATTCTAAAACAAAAAAGTAAAAAATAAATCCATATAAACCACTTGCTTTGTTTGGAAGAACTAATCTAGACTGGTTACATGAGTAGCAGGGCTTGCTATTTTGTAACAACCACTCAAAATGCTCAAAAGCTGTATAAGTGTCTTTCTTAGTCGATATCTGTGTCACCAGCACAAACTTGAGCCGTGAAAAATGGAGGAAAAGGTGGCTACCCGTGTATATGACAACATTCTACTGGAGCATGACATCAACTATTTTGGTTTAAATAACACAGGCAAACTCTGGTCGGTCCTCCGGCTCATGCCCGCTGTAGTAAATACAATCCCCTCTGTATGCACTTTATGGTATACCACCTCTTCCGCCACTTACATACTACCACACCTCCAAACCAAACAAAATCCAACAGCAATGCTGGAAATAGTCCAGAATTAAGGTACACTTGCTACCACAAGGATAATAGCAGATCCGCTAGGTAATATAGACGCTATTGTAGATGTGCTCAACAAACCAGAAATCAAACGTGTAGAGAAAAATGTCAGCAAAAATGTTAATAAAAGTTAAGAGTCCAAACTTTTATTTCACTTGTTTAAAAAAATAAATAGCAAAACAACCTAACCACAAATCACATGACCTGCCTAATCAGTCATTCTTAAAGGGACAGTAAATGCAAAAAATAATGTTGCATAATTCTGCACATAGTGCAGAATTATGTAACATTATCTTAGCAACAGCTTTAAAAATCTAAAGATTTTAGAGCTTTTACCCCTCAAAGTTGCACTTACCTGGTCTCCTCTCCAGAATTTTCTGATCGTTTCTTCTTTTTTAAAAGTGCTTCAGGGGCGCGCAATCTAATCACAGCGCACCCGTCACGCTATTAAACCGAATGTAGCTCGCTCCAGCTACCAGACCAGAGTGTGAGCGCTCTACATTCAGTTCAATAGTGCGATCGGGCACACTGTGATTAGACAATGTGTCCGCGAAGCACTTTTGAAAAAAATCATACGGTCAAAAGATCCTGAAGAGGAGATCTTATCTCCACTGTGGGTAATTAGAGGTAGATATATAATGAGACTAAGCTTGTGAAGTTTGCAGTGGGCACTTCCGTTTCTCAGAATTGGAAAACCCACAATTTCAGCGTTAAATTACGGGAAAATGGGGGCAACATAATACAAGTATATTGGAGAGTTTGTTTTACTACACTTAAAGTGAAAGTCAATCTTAGAGTTTGTGAAATGCTAGGATTGACCATTGGAACAAATAAAGGGGACTTTTATTCGTAAAAGAACTGGATTTCCCGCACGTTCTTTGCTAAGAGGTGGAAACGTCTGAGCCTGAGCAGCTCAGTGCAGTGAATGCTTGAAACAAATAAAGGAGCTTTTCAGCTTGAAGTATTTTATACCTCATGAATGAAAGTCCCCTTTATTTGTTCCAATGGTCAATCATAGCGTTTCACAAATGTTAGGATTGACTTTCACTTTAAAGGAACATGAAACCCAACCTTTTTTTTTCATGATTTAGGTAGAAAATACAATTTTAAACAACTTTCCAGTTTACTTCTATTATCAAATTTGCTTTGTAGTTTATATAATCAATTCAAAGTGCTTTGTGTCTCTTAATACTAGTAATATTAATATGTGTAAAACAAAATGCATCTCATTTCCTATGTTTTCATTTAGATTGGTATTTTTATAAATAAGTCATTTGGAGTTATGTTTATAATAGGATCAAAAACCTCCAGTTATCTGCCTTCAAAAACTGATTGTGAGAGAAGTAGCCAATGAGGAACGAGGGATGTTTTTGATAAGTGCTTCATCTGCCGGTCCTGAAATGTATGAAATTCATACCAGCACCAAAGAAGAGCGCAATACCTGGATGAGACAGATTCAGGAGGCTGTACAGAGGTAAGATACTGGGGATAAGTTTGTGCTTAGACACAGTAAGACCCAGGGGCAAGAAGAGAGTAAAGAAATAAAGCAATAGTGAGAAATAACACAAAAAAAAGTTGTTTCTTCAAACAAAGACTATTATGCTTCAGAATTTACAGCTTTACAAAAATGATAGGCTACTTACAACCCTCACATACTGCAATAGGAGCATTACTACTCCTAGGGAGATTGTAGCTGCATCTGTGTTACATTTTAACTAATTTCAGCTCTGAACTATATTTTATTAAAGGGACAGTATACACCAATTTCCATTTAACTGCATTTAATAGACACTACTATAAAGAATAATATGCACAGATACTGATATAAAAATCCAGCATAAAACCTTTTAAAAACGTAATTAGAAGGTCCCAATTAGAACTGTTGGTGAGGTTAGGCTGGGACACCCACTGAAATCAGACCCTCCCCTGCATATGAAAAGACCCATTATATTAACAGAAGCAATCAGAAGTCTGTATACAACAGTATACATCTAAAACTTTGGGGCTTGGTTAGGAGTCTGAAAATTAGCACAATATTATTTAAAAATAAGCAAAACTTTACATTTTTACAAAAACACACCAGATGGGCTATATAAATTCATCATCTAAAAATCATTTATGAAAAAATTGGTATATGTGTCATTGAAAAGGGCATTAAAGGGATACTAAACCCAATATTTTTTCTTTCATGATTCAGATAGAGCATGTCATTTTAAGCAACTTTCTAATTTACTCCTATTATCCATTTTCTTTGTTCTCTTGCTATCTTTATTTAAAAAGCAGGAAGGTAAAGCTTAGGAGCCAGCCCATTTTAGGTTCAGCACCCTGGATAGCACTTGCTTATTGGTGGCTACATTTAGCCACCAACAAGTAAGCGCAACCCTGGTTCTGAACCCAAAATGGGCAGGCTCCTAAGCTTTACATTCCTGCTTTTTAAATAAAGATAGCAAGAAAACAAATAAAAATTGATAATAGGAGTAAATTAGAAAGTTGCTTAAAATTACATGCTCTATCCAAATCATTAAATAAAAAATGTGGGTTTAGTATCCCTTTAAATGATCAAAACAGAATAGTATTGTTTTTGTTGTTGTTTGTTTTCTGATAAAGACACTATGACTAATACTTGACACAATTGGGTTGCATGATTTGCATGTTGCACTATTAAGGTAACTGAGCTTCCACCAATTGTCTTTCTCCAAAGTTGTCCGGAAGAAGATGAAGGGAAAACCTCTGAGTCTGATGAAGATAAACGTGTTGCAGAGGCCAAAGCAGCAAAAGCTCTGAAGTGCCAAGGTACAGTATAAAGAACAGGATAATACTGTTAATTATCAGGCAGGAGAGGAAGCTATGACACTAAAAGAGTTAAGGGAAAATCTTGTAAAGGATTTTTATTCCATTTATTAGGGAGTAAAGAATTATTCTTGAAAAAAAAATGTAGAAACCTGTCAGATTTCCTATGATAGAATAACTCTCAATTAGGGAGCCTCTAATATCATGACGTCTTAATAAATGGTTACATAAAATTCCATCAGTTTATAAAATAATGTTCATTTGTATGTGATTTATAGATCTTACATTATTTAAAGCAGATTCATTTCTTCAATTTTATGGGAATCAGAATTATTCAGATAAAATTCTATTTTACTCCAGTGAATATGAAAACAGCAGCAGGGAATCCACCACCCCCTCTAATTAATAATGAAGAGCACATAGGAATCAGAAACTTGTGCAAAAAATACATTCAGATGCCACCTCAGTCTAATGTCATATTCAAGAATTTCACAGTCAGTATTCATAAAATCCCATCTTTATTACACATTTAAAGGGACAGTCTACACCAGAATGTTTATTGTTTAAAAAGATAGATAATACCTTTATTACCCATTGCCCAGTTTTGCATAACCAACACAGTTATATTAATATACTTTTTACCTCTGTGATTACCTTGTATCTAAGCCTCTGCAGACTGCCCCCTTATCTTAGTACTTTTGATGGACATAAAGTTTAGCCAATCAGGGCGGACTCCTAAATAACTCCACAGGAGTGAGCATAATGTTATCTATATGAAACACATGAACTAGTACTGTCTAACTGTGAAAAACTTTCAAAAATGCTCTAAGCTAAGAGGTGGTTTTCAACGGTTTAGAAAGCAGTTGGAGCCTACCTAGGTTTAGCTTTTCAAAAATACAACCAAGGGAACAAAGCAAATTTAATGATAAAAGTCACTTGGAAAGTTGTTTAAATTGCATTCCCTATCTGAATCATGAAAGTTTAATTTTGACTAGACTGTCCCTTTAAGGCAGGGGTCTCAAACTCAAATTACCTTGGGGACACTGGTCAAATTGTCTTCTCCCATGGGGGCCGCTTCCAAAACTTTGAACAGAATTAAACTATATATATATATATATATATATATATATATATATATATATATATATATAATCTGAATGCTCTGTTAAACAGATACTATCAGTGATGTCTTTGTGTCATATGTGTAATCATTACATAAACACACCCACCCACACAAACACACACAGACACACATACACAGAACCCCCGAAACACATAGACGCACACAGACCCCCACATACACACACTCACACAGACCCACACCCACTCACACAGACCCACATACACAGAACCCCAAACACACACACAGACCCCCCCACATACACAGACACACACAGACCCCCCACATGCATGCACTCACACAGACCCACACACATACACAGACCACCCCCCACACACATACACATACATACCCACAAACACACCCACTAACACAAACTCACACATACACACACAGACCCACAAAAAGACCCACACAAACACACACACAGAACCCTCCCCCCCCCCACACACAGACCCCCCCCCCACATACACAGAAGCATACAGACCCCCACATACACACACTCACACAGACCCACACACATACACAGCCCCCCCCCCCACACACACATACCCACAAACACACCCACTAACACACCCACTAACACAAACTCACACATACACACACAGACCCACACAAAGACCCACACAAACACACACAGACCCCCCCCCCCACATACAGACGCACACAGACCCCCACATACACACACTCACACAGACCAACACACATACACAGACCCACACACATACACAGACCCCCCACACACATGCACACATACCCACAAACACACCCACTAACACAAACACACATACACACACAGACCCACACAAAAACACACACAGGACCCCCCCACACACACACAAACGTTATGGCATGGCAGTATTTTAAACAAAGTAAGCTACACAGCCTCTCTCTTAGATAGAGGCACAAAATAAATCTCACTATAAGGCAACTGTACTTAGCACATACCTTGCTCAACTCCATTGCTTGTCCTCCTCTGCTGCGGCTCCTGATCGTCTATGCTGCTGCCTGCTTATACTCAGTTTGCCCCACAGTCTCGCTGAGAGTTACACTACACTCCCCCAGTGAAGTCCTGGGTCCCCTCGTTACTGCCAAACACAAGCTCTGGGCAAAAAAATCCTTCCTCACTCGCTTGCTTTGCTCCTCTAGCACACCCACAAACAGCTTTGGCGCTAATTTTGGTGAGCTGCACACTTAGGGTCTTATATAGAAACGTGGGCTTGGAGCTGCAGCTCCTCGGGCCCCCGGCATTATATTAATCAACGCACAGCTCTAAGTTATGGGGAGTAAGTGAAGGGCCGCATTGTAACCGGTTTGTGGGCCGGAAATGCCCCGCGGGCGGTACTTTGAGACCCCGGCTTTAAGGTGACACAGGCTATGGGCATTTGCTCATGCCATAGAATACATATAATTCTATATTCAATTGTATTCTTTATTTTTGTGCCTAAACACTTCATTAAAAATATAGATACATAAAATTAACTTCATAATAATACTACACAGAGCCGCTTGATGGGGGTTTCATAGGTGATATTTTTGGCTTATAATGAAAGAACATAAAACCCAAAAAATTTCTTTCATGATTTAGAAAGAGCATAGAGTTTTAAACAAGTTTTCCATTTTACTCCTATTTTCAATTTCCCTTCATTCTCTTGATATTCATTACTGAAGTGCATTACTGGGAGTTAGCAGAACACATATGAAAGCCAATAAGATGAGGCATATATGTGCAGCCACCAATCAGCAGATAACTCCCAGCTCCTGAGCCTATCTGGGTATGCTCTTCAATAAACAAAGCAAATTAGATAATAGAAGTAAATTGGAAAATTGTTTAAAATGTTATACTCTATGATGAAAGAACATTTTTGGGTTTCATGTCCCTTTAAGTGTCAGAATTAATAACCTTTAAGGTCTATATGGAGGCACGTAATTCATTACTTTCATGCGTTAACAGGGAGAATTGAGTAGTTGTATTATTTTGCTTTACATTTAGGTTAAATTATCATCTTCACACTGCAAAGAATTATATTTGAACTTAAACATTGATGCAGTTCCTCTGATAATACATTTCACCCCATGTTTAAACATAGCCAGGCTGGGTCAGTTCACGATAAACATCTCCTATACTGGTGATCCATAGTTGATGGAAGATGCAGATTTCTCTTCCTAGTTATATCAGCTCTGAAATGAAGCCACTTCATTTTAACTGGCATCTCTCTTTCTAATTTACCAGCATTAGGTTTTAATGACATATCTAAAATATGCTTCTTACAGAACATAAAACTAATATGAACTCCTTTAAATGTAAAGAAAGCTCTAATTTCTTTTTTTTTTTTCAGAGGATCTCACTGTTCATGACCAACAACTTTGTAATTATTTGGAGGAAAAATTGCAAATCTATGCAGAACTGGCAGCACTTAGCGGAGGACACAGTGTAAATGCAGAACCACAACTTCTCATCAAGGCTGATTCTGGTGAAATCCCACAGGCTACGACATTGTTAACAGCAGCACTAAAGGAAGGTACGTTATCCAAATAGTGTAATGGGAATTTATATCCCTAGTAATTAGTTTCAGCGAACGTTGGATCAACCTTATACCATAATCTGTCTCCTTTATAAATGGATCCAGATATCAATAATATTAGCATATGTTAAAGCAAGCAAATAAATTAGCGAGAAAGACGCCACTCCAACTGAAGTCCACTGACGCGCGTTTCACAGTCCAGCTTCTTCATAGGGGGTCTCTAGCACTGCACAACAGTACTAAAGATAAATTAAATATGGTTCCTTCTATAGAAGGAGTCTAGCCTTATTTGATTTTACATGGCGCAAAGTCCTAAAAGCAAAGATATTAAAACAGCTCCCGCTATAGTAAGAGCTTAGTTTACTAGGTTCGTGTTTCTGCATGTTGGTCAATACCTAAAACGGTTTATCCATTAATATTTTCAAGTCTTCTTTTGAATCACTTTTCTCCAACATAGGTGTGTCCGGTCCACGGCGTCATCCTTACTTGTGGGATATTCTCTTCCCCAACAGGAAATGGCAAAGAGCCCAGCAAAGCTGGTCACATGATCCCTCCTAGGCTCCGCCTTCCCCAGTCATTCTCTTTGCCGTTGTACAGGCAACATCTCCACGGAGATGGCTTAGAGTTTTTTAGTGTTTAACTGTAGTTTTTATTATTCAAACAAGAGTTTGTTATTTTAAAATAGTGCTGGTATGTACTATTTACTCTGAAACAGAAAAGAGATGAAGATTTCTGTTTGTAAGAGGAAAATGATTTTAGCAACCGTTACTAAAATCGATGGCTGTTCCACACAGGACTGTTGAGAGGAATTAACTTCAGTTGGGGGAACAGTGAGCAGACTTTTGCTGCTTGAGGTATGACACATTCTAACAAGACGATGTAATGCTGGAAGCTGTCATTTTCCCTATGGGATCCGGTAAGCCATTTTTATTACAGACAGTAAATAAGGGCTTCACAAGGGCTTTTTAAGACTGTAGACATTTTCTGGGCTAAATTGATTTATATATAAACATATTTTATACTCCATAGCCTTGAGGAATTATTTTAATCTTGGGAATTTTGTAAAATAACCGGCAGGAACTGTATTGGACACCTTATTCTCTAGGGGCTTTCCCTAATCATAGGCAGAGTCTCATTTTCGCGCCTGTATTGCGCACTTGTTTTTGAGAAGCATGACATGCAGATGCATGTGTGAGGAGCTCTGATACATAGAAAAGACTTTCTGAAGGCGTCATTTGGTATCGTATTCCCCTTTGGGCTTGGTTGGGTCTCAGCAAAGCAGATACCAGGGACTGTAAAGGGGTTAAATATAAAAACGGCTCCGGTTCCGTTATTTTAAGGGTTAAAGCTTCCAAATTTGGTGTGCAATACTTTTAAGGCTTTAAGACACTGTGGTGAAATTTTGGTGAATTTTGAACAATTCCTTCATACTTTTTCGCAATTGCAGTAATAAAGTGTGTTCAGTTTAAAATTTAAAGTGACAGTAACGGTTTTATTTTAAAACGTTTTTTGTACTTTGTTATCAGGATTATGCCTGTTTAACATGTCTGAACTGCCAGATAGACTGTGTTCTGAATGTGGGGAAGCCAAGGTTCCTTCTCATTTAAATAGATGTGATTTATGTGACACAAAATTTAGAGAAAATGATGCCCAAGATGATTCCTCAAGTGAGGGGAGTAAGCATGGTACTGCATCATCCCCTCCTTCGTCTACACCAGTCTTGCCCACACAGGAGGCCCCTAGTACATCTAGCGCGCCAATACTCCTTACTATGCAACAATTAACGGCTGTAATGGATAATTCTATCAAAAACATTTTAGCCAAAATGCCCACTTATCAGCGAAAGCGCGACTGCTCTGTTTTAGAAAATACTGAAGAGCATGAGGACGCTGATGATATTGTTTCTGAAGGGCCCATACACCAGTCTGAGGGGGCCAGGGAGGTTTTGTCTGAGGGAGAAATTTCAGATTCAGGGAAAATTTCTCAACAAGCTGAACCTGATGTGATTACATTTAAATTTAAGTTGGAACATCTCCGCGCTCTGCTTAAGGAGGTGTTATCCACTCTGGATGATTGTGAGAATTTGGTCATCCCAGAGAAACTATGTAAAATGGACAAGTTCCTAGAGGTCCCGGGGCCCCCCGAAGCTTTTCCTATACCCAAGCGGGTGGCGGACATTGTAAATAAAGAATGGGAAAGGCCCGGTATACCTTTCGTCCCTCCCCCCATATTTAAAAAATTGTTTCCTATGGTCGACCCCAGAAAGGACTTATGGCAGACAGTCCCCAAGGTCGAGGGGGCGGTTTCTACTCTAAACAAACGCACCACTATACCCATAGAAGATAGTTGTGCTTTCAAAGATCCTATGGATAAAAAATTAGAAGGTTTGCTTAAAAAGATGTTTGTTCAGCAAGGTTACCTTCTACAACCAATTTCATGCATTGTCCCTGTCACTACAGCCGCGTGTTTCTGGTTCGATGAGCTAGAAAAGGCGATCACTAGTAATTCTCCTTCTTATGAGGAGATTATGGACAGAATCCGTGCTCTAAAATTGGCTAATTCTTTCACCCTAGACGCCACTTTGCAATTGGCTAGGTTAGCGGTGAAAAATTCTGGGTTTGCTATTGTGGCACGCAGAGCGCTTTGGTTAAAATCTTGGTCAGCGGATGCGTCTTCCAAGAACAAATTGCTTAACATTCCTTTCAAGGGGAAAACGCTGTTTGGCCCTGACTTGAAAGAGATTATCTCTGATATCACTGGGGGCAAGGGCCACGCCCTTCCTCAGGATAGGTCTTTCAAGGCCAAAAATAAACCTAATTTTCGTCCCTTTCGTAGAAACGGACCAGCCCCAAGTGCTACGTCCTCTAAGCAAGAGGGTAATACTTCTCAAGCCAAGCCAGCCTGAAGACCAATGCAAGGCTGGAACAAGGGAAAGCAGGCCAAGAAACCTGCCACTGCTACCAAGACAGCATGAGATGTTGGCCCCCGATCCGGGACCGGATCTGATGGGGGGCAGACTCTCTCTCTTCGCTCAGGCTTGGGCAAGAGATGTTCTGGATCCTTGGGCGCTAGAAATAGTCTCCCAAGGTTATCTTCTGGAATTCAAGGGGCTTCCCCCAAGGGGGAGGTTCCACAGGTCTCAATTGTCTTCAGACCACATAAAGAAACAGGCATTCTTACATTGTGTAGAAGACCTGTTAAAAATGGGAGTGATTCATCCTGTTCCATTAGGAGAACAAGGGATGGGGTTCTACTCCAATCTGTTCGTAGTTCCCAAAAAAGAGGGAACGTTCAGACCAATCTTAGATCTCAAGATCCTAAACAAGTTTCTCAAGGTTCCATCGTTCAAAATGGAAACCATTCGAACAATTCTTCCTTCCATCCAGGAAGGTCAATTCATGACCACGGTGGATTTAAAGGATGCGTATCTACATATTCCTATCCACAAGGAACATCATCGGTTCCTAAGGTTCGCATTCCTGGACAAGCATTACCAGTTCGTGGCACTTCCGTTCGGATTAGCCACTGCTCCAAGGATTTTCACAAAGGTACTAGGGTCCCTTCTAGCGGTGCTAAGACCAAGGGGCATTGCAGTAGTACCTTACTTGGACGACATTCTGATTCAAGCGTCGTCCCTTCCTCAAGCAAAGGCTCACACGGACATTGTCCTGGCCTTTCTCAGATCTCACGGATGGAAAGTGAACGTAGAAAAGAGTTCTCTATCTCCGTCAACAAGGGTTCCCTTCTTGGGAACAATAATAGACTCCTTAGAAATGAGGATTTTTCTGACAGAGGCCAGAAAAACAAAACTTCTAAACTCTTGTCAAATACTTCATTCCGTTCCTCTTCCTTCCATAGCGCAGTGCATGGAAGTGATAGGTTTGATGGTAGCGGCAATGGACATAGTTCCTTTTGCGCGCATTCATCTAAGACCATTACAACTGTGCATGCTCAGTCAGTGGAATGGGGACTATACAGACTTGTCTCCGACGATACAAGTAAATCAGAGGACCAGAGATTCACTCCGTTGGTGGCTGTCCCTGGACAACCTGTCACAAGGGATGAGCTTCCGCAGACCAGAGTGGGTCATTGTCACGACCGACGCCAGTCTGATGGGCTGGGGCGCGGTCTGGGGACCCCTGAAAGCTCAGGGTCTTTGGTCTCGGGAAGAATCTCTTCTACCGATAAACATTCTGGAACTGAGAGCGATACTCAATGCTCTCAAGGCTTGGCCTCAGCTAGCAAAGGCCAAGTTCATACGGTTTCAATCAGACAACATGACGACTGTTGCGTACATCAACCATCAGGGGGGAACAAGGAGTTCCCTGGCGATGGAAGAAGTGACCAAAATCATTCAATGGGCGGAGACTCACTCCTGCCACTTGTCTGCAATCCACATCCCAGGAGTGGAAAATTGGGAAGCGGATTTTCTGAGTCGTCAGACCTTACATCCGGGGGAGTGGGAACTCCATCCGGAAATCTTTGCCCAAATTACTCAACTGTGGGGCATTCCAGACATGGATCTGATGGCCTCTCGTCAGAACTTCAAGGTTCCTTGCTACGGGTCCAGATCCAGGGATCCCAAGGCGACTCTAGTAGATGCACTAGTAGCACCTTGGACCTTCAAACTAGCTTATGTATTCCCGCCGTTTCCTCTCATCCCCAGGCTGGTAGCCAGGATCAATCAGGAGAGGGCATCGGTGATCTTGATAGCTCCTGCGTGGCCACGCAGGACTTGGTATGCAGACCTGGTGAATATGTCATCGGCTCCACCATGGAAGCTACCTTTGAGACGAGACCTTCTTGTTCAAGGTCCGTTCGAACATCCGAATCTGGTCTCACTCCAACTGACTGCTTGGAGATTGAACGCTTGATCTTATCAAAGCGAGGGTTCTCAGATTCTGTTATTGATACTCTTGTTCAGGCCAGAAAGCCTGTCACTAGAAAAATTTACCACAAGATATGGAAAAAATATATCTGTTGGTGTGAATCTAAAGGATTCCCTTGGGACAAGGTAAAAATTCCTAAGATTCTATCCTTTCTTCAAGAAGGATTGGAGAAAGGATTATCTGCAAGTTCCTTGAAGGGACAGATTTCTGCCTTGTCTGTGTTACTTCACAAAAAGCTGGCAGCTGTGCCAGATGTTCAAGCCTTTGTTCAGGCTCTGGTTAGAATCAAGCCTGTTTACAAACCTTTGACTCCTCCTTGGAGTCTCAATTTAGTTCTTTCAGTTCTTCAGGGGGTTCCGTTTGAACCCTTACATTCCGTTGATATTAAGTTATTATCTTGGAAAGTTTTGTTTTTGGTTGCAATTTCTTCTGCTAGAAGAGTTTCAGAATTATCTGCTCTGCAGTGTTCTCCTCCTTATCTGGTGTTCCATGCAGATAAGGTGGTTTTACGTACTAAACCTGGTTTTCTTCCGAAAGTTGTTTCTAACAAAAACATTAACCAGGAGATAGTCGTGCCTTCTTTGTGTCCGAATCCAGTTTCAAAGAAGGAACGTTTGTTGCACAATTTGGATGTTGTTCGCGCTCTAAAATTCTATTTAGATGCTACAAAGGATTTTAGACAAACATCTTCCTTGTTTGTTGTTTATTCTGGTAAAAGGAGAGGTCAAAAAGCAACTTCTACCTCTCTCTCTTTTTGGATTAAAAGCATCATCAGATTGGCTTATGAGACTGCCGGACGGCAGCCTCCTGAAAGAATCACAGCTCATTCCACTAGGGCTGTGGCTTCCACATGGGCCTTCAAGAACGAGGCTTCTGTTGATCAGATATGTAAGGCAGCGACTTGGTCTTCACTGCACACTTTTACCAAATTTTACAAGTTTGATACTTTTGCTTCTTCTGAGGCTATTTTTGGGAGAAAGGTTTTGCAAGCCGTGGTGCCTTCCATTTAGGTGACCTGATTTGCTCCCTCCCTTCATCCGTGTCCTAAAGCTTTGGTATTGGTTCCCACAAGTAAGGATGACGCCGTGGACCGGACACACCTATGTTGGAGAAAACAGAATTTATGTTTACCTGATAAATTACTTTCTCCAACGGTGTGTCCGGTCCACGGCCCGCCCTGGTTTTTTAATCAGGTCTGATAATTTATTTTCTTTAACTACAGTCACCACGGTATCATATGGTTTCTCCTATGCAAATATTCCTCCTTTACGTCGGTCGAATGACTGGGGAAGGCGGAGCCTAGGAGGGATCATGTGACCAGCTTTGCTGGGCTCTTTGCCATTTCCTGTTGGGGAAGAGAATATCCCACAAGTAAGGATGACGCCGTGGACCGGACACACCGTTGGAGAAAGTAATTTATCAGGTAAACATAAATTCTGTTATCTTACAAGTTTGTAAAAGTTAAGTGTTTGTATTGTGTATGAGTGTGCATATGATCTGATTTCTGGTATCTAATAAATAATAGAATGGATGAGTAAATGATTATAAATATAAACAAATTGTTTTTTTTGGTGTATGCACAGTTAAACTTACTGATTTGGGATAAGGCATTCTTTTTTGTTGCAACTCATGCAAATGAACATAATGCAGCATGAAGGGTATTAAACTGCTTAAACACTTGAATCTGTAATCTGGGATGAATAATTTTGCGATAGAATGTTTGGAATATTTTCTTTAAATATTAGATATTGTTTTTCCTTTTTTTTAACAAACAAGAATAATCTAAGTTAAAGGGCCACTGTAAGTAAATATTTTCTATGCCTGTTACTAACTAACTACCCCAAATACGCTTTTTAGCAATAGCATTTCATTAACATATCTCTACCGTATATCAGAAATCTTGTTTGCAAATTTAATTGTTTTCTAAACCCACTCTGTGGGTATCCTTTGCTCTGTACCAATCCGTTTACAATACCTAGGTTTCAAAATGGCGCTTTAAACACAAAGTTATTGGTTTAAGTATTTTGAACACTCAGTGCTGAAAATAGTGGGCAGGATAACGTGACATCATCGGCGAATAAAAGATATAACTTTTAGAACGTTATGAAACTTCGTTTTGGAGAAAATATAGGTCAGTAGGTTTTAATTAATGTTTATTAACTTTAATATGTTAGTTGTTTAGCTTAAAAATTATAACAGAAAGTAATCCTTTAAATCGCAGTGGGTACACATATTTTTAACAATATAAAAAAAATCTAATAAATAAATAACAGTTTTAGTTAGTTGGTAAGATTTCCATTAAATGTTTTTATATTACCCATATTTTCACGTTTTTATTTTCAATTAACAATATTAACAATATTAAGTAACAATACTTAAAAAGACAGTAAAGTCAAAATTAAACTTAAATGGATTTGATAGAGAATTAATTTTTAAACAAATTTCCTTTTTACTTCTATTATCAGTTTTGCTTGGTTTTCTTGGAATCCTTTGTTAAAGAGTAGGTGAGCTCAGGAGCGTGCACATGTCTTTAGCCATCTGGCAGCAGTGGCTACAACAATGTTTATAGCAATGTTATACACAGTAGCAAACACTGCTGACATTGGCTGCTCCTATCAGTCCATCTAGATTTAAACTTTAACAAAGCATACAAAGAGAACAAAACAATTTGATGATAGAAGTACATTGGAAAGTTGTTTAAAATCGCTTGCTCTTTCTAAATCATGAAAGTTTCATGTTGACTTTATTGTCCCTTTAACAATATTAAATCATTTTATTCTTTTTTTTTTAAGTAGGCAGTAAACTATTAAGGTTTAAGTAAATTTCTGTAATGTGAAAATGTTCTCCTAGACATTCTTTGTTGCCATTGGGCCCCATGTACTAAGCAACAAACTCTGCTTTGGAGCCCCTGCACTGCAATTAAAAAGCAGTAGTAAAACTCCAAACTCATTAGTCTAGGGTGATTGGCAGGTCCTGCTCTTGCACGATTGGTTGCACTAGAGCAGGGGGTGGTACTGCACCAAGAAATACTTGTGCGATAGTAATCAAATGCCTTCTTGCCACAAAGAAATGATAGAATGAAGATAAAGTTAAAGGGATAGTCTAGTCAAAATTAAACTTTCTTGATTCAGATAAAGCATGCAATTTTAAGCAACTTTCTAGTTTACTCCTATTATCAATTTTTATTTGTTCTCTTGGTATCTTTATTTAAATGTAAGCTTAGATGCCGGCTCATTTTTGGTTTAGCACCTGGGTAGATTTTGCTGGTTGATGGCTACATTTAGACACCAATCAGAAAGCGCTACCTAGGTGCTAAACCAAAAATGATCCGGCTCCTATGCTTACATTCTTGATTTTTCAAATAAAGATAACAAGAGAACGAAGAAATATTGATGATAGGAGTAAATTAGAAAGTTGCTTAAAATTGCCTGCTCTATCTGAATCATGAGAGTTTAATTTCTCCAACATAGGTGTGTCCGGTCCACGGCGTCATCCTTACTTGTGGGATATTCTCCTCCCCAACAGGAAATGGCAAAGAGCCCAGCAAAGCTGGCCATATAGTCCCTCCCAGGCTCCGCCTACCCCAGTCATTCTCTTTGCCGTTGCACAGGCAACATCTCCACGGAGATGGCTAAGAGTTTTTTTGGTGTTTAAATGTAGTTTTATTCTTCAATCAAGAGTTTGTTATTTTAAAATAGTGCTGGTATGTACTATTTACTCTGAAACAGAAAAGAGATGAAGATTTCTGTTTGTAAGAGGAAAATGATTTTAGCAACCGTTACTAAAATCGATGGCTGTTTCCACACAGGACTGTTGAGATGAATTAACTTCAGTTGGGGGAAACAGTGAGCAGACTTTTGCTGCTTGAGGTATGACACATTTCTAACAAGACTTTGTAATGCTGGAAGCTGTCATTTTCCCTATGGGAACCGGTAAGCCATTTTCTTAGTTTAGTATAAGAATAAAGGGCTTCATTAGGGCTTAAAAAACTGGTAGACATTTTTCTGGGCTAAAACGATTACTTTACTAAGCATATTTGGCAGATTATAACTATTAATAGTTATTATAATCTTGGGGATTGTTTTAAAAAAAAAAAAACCGGCCTTTTCTAGTCATAGGCAGAGCCTCATTTTCGCGCCACTAATGCGCAGTTGTTTTTGGAAAGCAAGGCACACAGATACCTGGGACTGTATAGGGGTTAAATCTAAAAACGGCTCCGGTTCCGTTATTTTAAGGGTTAAAGCTTTCAAATTTGGTGTGCAATACTTTTAAGGCTTTAAGATACTGTGGTCCAAAGAGAAAGAGAGAGGCGCCTCATGGGACAGTATCGAAACAACCAAATCAGGTATACAAAGGGACAGCCCGTAATGGGGTATACTCACAAGGAGAGCGGCATATAAGGATGCCTAGTAGAGCGGGACGGGACTACAAGTCGCCCGACAGACGTGCACAGCAGTGCGTGGAGACGTCGGGTCACGGGGTCGGTTCAGCCAATCAGCGGCCAAGGAGAACCAGCATCGAACGTCACAGCTGTTCAAGGAGTAACCTACGCAAGGCTTGACGTATGATCGGCAGGTCATCAAACCAATCAGGATAATGGATCAGGATAATGAAGAGCAAGGAGTGATATAGATAAAAAAACTCGTATTTATTGAGTTAGTTAAAAACAATTAGCATACAGCAACGCGTTTCTCGACCTACGGGTCGTTTCATCAGGCTGATACTGCCTATCTCACAACTTGCTCTACTTATAGTATTTAATATCCTATCAAATGCTGACCTCACTCACACACCCCTGTAGGGGGCCAATCAGATAGCCAAACACGGAATTGGTTGGTGGCCATTCACATTCGTCATATGGGTGGGGTGTGTGTGTGACGTAAGCCACATCGGCTTTCAGATAAATTTGAAATTAAAAGTGAAAACAATTCATCTTAACATAATATTAATATATATATATATATAACAACTCTAATAAAAATGATAAAATATATACACAACTAATCACAATATTAAACAACTTCTTTGATCCTTGGTGTAACGACTTTGAGTAATAATGACACACGTCATGTATATATATATAGTAGCGTCAATGCAACCAAATAATAAAGAGTTGCGTGATTTCGAATAAACGTTACTATACAAAATGTGTCTTTTCTGGCAAACATGTGTCCTAGTCTCACAGATAAAACAGACCATTAAAGCCTAGCATGCATAACATATAAATTATAAAAAACAAATATATTATATATATATAAAAATTATAAACAAAGGGACCCAGACATGACATAGGACTCCCCCCAAACTCTAACTAATTGATAAGCTATGGTCATAACATAATACATAATATAATATAAAAAGGATAGAGATTAGTATCCTTTCTAACGCTGTCCTATAATCATGGCTCATATATTGAGAGAGACTTAATATGGCCCTTTTTAGCATATATATTACCCATATACAGGTGTAAGTTTGCCAAACAAGGACTATTTTTAAAATATATAAAATCAGTCCCGATAATTAATGATAGCATGGAGATATACACATAACCTGTCGACTTTAGTCCAACGGGCCGAGGCTCAGTGAAGGAGAGGGAGACCTAAGGGAGCCAGTCACTGGAAGGCGGCCAAATCAATACATAGATTCAGGCCGTCAGGGTGCATACTCTTTAGTACATGGATCCAGTAGGTCTCCCTCTGCCTAAGTCTGAAAAAACGATTATATAAATGAGACTTAGATATATGTTCGATGGGATTGATGGAAAAGCATTTGAGATCACCATTATGAGCATTGTTACAGTGTCTGGAGACACTGTGAAGTCTATAGTTATTTCTCATATTACGTTGGTGCTCAGCCCACCTAGTACTAAGGCGCCTACAAGTGCGCCCCACGTACTGCATTCCACAAATGCATGTCAACAAATATACAACATAATTGGATGCACAGGATACATGCCCGGTTATAGTGTATGATTTATGGGTAATGCTAGATCTAAAAGTTTTTTGTTTATTGTTAACAAATGTACACATCTTGCATCTATTAGACCTACATTTAAAAGAGCCTGATGGTAATTGGCATACTGATAGATGGTTACGTGTAGGTGGTGTCTTGTGTTTCACCACTTTACTAGGAGCCAGCAATGTTTTTAGAGTGGGAGCCTTTCTATAGACTACTCTTGGTTTATTGTCCAACTGTTTTCCTAGAATGGGATCTTTCATCAAAATCTCCCAATGTTTGTAAATGATTTGTTAACCCTCAGAAACAACAAATCCCTCATCATTAGGCAGGCCGACAAAGGCGGAGGGGTGGTCCTACAAGATATAGATGATTATCTTGTGGAAGCAAGAAAAATTTTATTTAACACCTCCTATTATACAAAACTCAACTCGGATCCTACTGCGAGATATAGAGCTACCCTTAGAGATATCGTAGAAGGTGCTTTTAAGGAAGGGATACTTTATAAAAAGGAAAAGGATTACCTGGTACCTAATGAGCCCAACCAGGCTTTTTACTACCACCTTCCTAAGATACATAAGGACAACAAATGTCCTCCAGGCCGTCCCATAATAGCAGGGATAGGCAGTCTTACGGACAATGTATCTTCATACGTGGATTATTTTCTACAGAGGTATGTATTGGGTCTCGAGTCATATATTCGGGACTCAACAGACCTTCTGAAGAAATTAGAGCCAATGCAGATCTCTTCAGAAATGATATGGATAACATGCGATGTCCAAGCACTGTATTCCAATATCCCCCACGAGTTGGGGCTGCTAGCAGTATCCCATTACTTAGAACGAGATATATACCTTCCTGAGAATCAAAGAGTCTTTATATTGGACTTGATCACTTTCATCCTGGAACACAATTATTTTGTGTTCCAGGATGAGTTCTTTTTACAGACAAGAGGTACTGCCATGGGTACCAGGTTCGCCCCGAGCTACGCTAACCTATTCATGGGTTACTTCGAACAACATTATATATATGAATCGGTTTTTGGGGCGAACCTGGTATTCTATGGCAGATTTATAGATGACCTCATATTCATTTGGAGGGGCGATCAGTCCTCTGCTAATCTATTTATAGATCATCTAAATTCTAACAATAGAGGTATAAACTTCACGAGTGTCATCAATGATAAATCTATTGTTTACTTAGATCTAAATCTTTGTTTCACTGATGGGAAGGTAACTAGCACCACCTTTTTTAAAACGGTTGACTGCAACAGCTTTCTGGACTTCAAGAGTTGCCATTACCATCCTTGGAAACAAAATGTGCCTTATGGGCAATTTAGAAGAGTCCGCCGCAATTGTAGCTCTATATCCGATTATGAGTCTCAGAGTCTCATTTTACGAGAACGTTTCATTGAGAAAAACTACCCAACATACATCATTAATAATGGGTACAGTAGGGCTAAATTTGATGATAGAGAGAAATATTTCCTTACTGCTACCACCCAAGCAGAGAAGGCCGAGGGAATTAACAAATGCCCTCTATTCATAACTCAGTACAATTCCAACCACCACCTAATAAAACAAATCATTTACAAACATTGGGAGATTTTGATGAAAGATCCCATTCTAGGAAAACAGTTGGACAATAAACCAAGAGTAGTCTATAGAAAGGCTCCCACTCTAAAAACATTGCTGGCTCCTAGTAAAGTGGTGAAACACAAGACACCACCTACACGTAACCATCTATCAGTATGCCAATTACCATCAGGCTCTTTTAAATGTAGGTCTAATAGATGCAAGATGTGTACATTTGTTAACAATAAACAAAAAACTTTTAGATCTAGCATTACCCATAAATCATACACTATAACCGGGCATGTATCCTGTGCATCCAATTATGTTGTATATTTGTTGACATGCATTTGTGGAATGCAGTACGTGGGGCGCACTTGTAGGCGCCTTAGTACTAGGTGGGCTGAGCACCAACGTAATATGAGAAATAACTATAGACTTCACAGTGTCTCCAGACACTGTAACAATGCTCATAATGGTGATCTCAAATGCTTTTCCATCAATCCCATCGAACATATATCTAAGTCTCATTTATATAATCGTTTTTTCAGACTTAGGCAGAGGGAGACCTACTGGATCCATGTACTAAAGAGTATGCACCCTGACGGCCTGAATCTATGTATTGATTTGGCCGCCTTCCAGTGACTGGCTCCCTTAGGTCTCCCTCTCCTTCACTGAGCCTCGGCCCGTTGGACTAAAGTCGACAGGTTATGTGTATATCTCCATGCTATCATTAATTATCGGGACTGATTTTATATATTTTAAAAATAGTCCTTGTTTGGCAAACTTACACCTGTATATGGGTAATATATATGCTAAAAAGGGCCATATTAAGTCTCTCTCAATATATGAGCCATGATTATAGGACAGCGTTAGAAAGGATACTAATCTCTATCCTTTTTATATTATATTATGTATTATGTTATGACCATAGCTTATCAATTAGTTAGAGTTTGGGGGGAGTCCTATGTCATGTCTGGGTCCCTTTGTTTATAATTTTTATATATATATAATATATTTGTTTTTTATAATTTATATGTTATGCATGCTAGGCTTTAATGGTCTGTTTTATCTGTGAGACTAGGACACATGTTTGCCAGAAAAGACACATTTTGTATAGTAACGTTTATTCGAAATCACGCAACTCTTTATTATTTGGTTGCATTGACGCTACTATATATATATACATGAAGTGTGTCATTATTACTCAAAGTCGTTACACCAAGGATCAAAGAAGTTGTTTAATATTGTGATTAGTTGTGTATATATTTTATCATTTTTATTAGAGTTGTTATATATATATATATATTAATATTATGTTAAGATGAATTGTTTTCACTTTTAATTTCAAATTTATCTGAAAGCCGATGTGGCTTACGTCACACACACACCCCACCCATATGACGAATGTGAATGGCCACCAACCAATTCCGTGTTTGGCTATCTGATTGGCCCCCTACAGGGGTGTGTGAGTGAGGTCAGCATTTGATAGGATATTAAATACTATAAGTAGAGCAAGTTGTGAGATAGGCAGTATCAGCCTGATGAAACGACCCGTAGGTCGAGAAACGCGTTGCTGTATGCTAATTGTTTTTAACTAACTCAATAAATACGAGTTTTTTTATCTATATCACTCCTTGCTCTTCATTATCCTGATCCATTATCCTGATTGGTTTGATGACCTGCCGATCATACGTCAAGCCTTGCGTAGGTTACTCCTTGAACAGCTGTGACGTTCGATGCTGGTTCTCCTTGGCCGCTGATTGGCTGAACCGACCCCGTGACCCGACGTCTCCACGCACTGCTGTGCACGTCTGTCGGGCGACTTGTAGTCCCGTCCCGCTCTACTAGGCATCCTTATATGCCGCTCTCCTTGTGAGTATACCCCATTACGGGCTGTCCCTTTGTATACCTGATTTGGTTGTTTCGATACTGTCCCATGAGGCGCCTCTCTCTTTCTCTTTGATTTACAGGTACCCATCCTTACTTTACAAGAGTGCTGCCCGCTTCTTCGGAATACCCTGGGAACATCCTCATACTGAACATCCTTTTTGAACTTTGCGCACCTCCCATAGAGACTTGGTTTACTCTATTTCTCACTGTTTTCGAAACTGTTACTGGTAAAGAGAGGATTGCTGCATTACTATTACTAAGATCACCCCCCACTATAATACACTGGTATTAACCCTGTCACGTTTTGTTTGATATAATTTTATTATTTTGGTATAGATTGTTAAATACATATCACGATTATATTATATGATATTTTGTCATTTTGATATTTATATTCTATACATCACGATTATATTGAGATTTTGATATTTCTGCACTTTTTCTAAAGCACCTGTGTGTTAATTTCAATAGAAGTGCATTAGATTCACACGGCTTTCACACTATTGAAGTTTATATATTTAAGGTTTCAATTGTTGATCCATAAGCTAAATTGTTTATATTTTTAGAGTTATATTGTTTTTACACTTACAGTATTTACTCATATTTTTAGATTTATTATATTATCCACTATATTGATTAGTAATCACTATTAATAATGCTTTCAGTCAGTGAGAGGACAAACAAGAGGCTCATGATGGTTTCACATGCAAATTCTAATACTAACATGTCTGATACTGGGAATGACATAGAAAATTTATCTATTCATGCATTATTTGCTAGACTAGAGGAGTCCATCAATGTCGAATGCAGACATTGGTTGGACGCCGAGATGTTACAAAAATATCTAGATAAAAAGCAGATACCTCGTGGGTTAAGAGTTTTTAAAAATTGTTCATTCAAAGATGATTTAAATCTTAATGCCAAATGGGAGGAAGCATTAGATGGCTGCTCCATCACACTCATGAAAATTTTAATTACCCATAGGAAAACATTGGTTGAGCAGATCTCAAAAGAAATTGACTCCATCCAGAATAGCTTAGATAAATTTAAAAATTCCCAATTATACGATGAACTTAACTCGATGGTGTTGCAAAAAACAGATAATTTTCAAAAAGAACTTATGTCAATTAAAAATAAAAAACTCATGAGAGATGATGAAGACTACTCAAAGGGCCAAGTTCACACCTATAATAAGGGCCAAAATAGCAATAAAAATAAAAATAAAAATACTAAAGTAAATCCATCAGAACCCTCTTTAGTGAGTAATATTGTAATTGAGGGGAATTCAAATTACCCCCAGACCCCTGGATTAGGGTATTTAACTGACCAAAATAATGATTGGACAGTGGTGAACTACTCTAGAAATAAAAATAAAAATAAAGATAGGAGTGGAAATAAAAGTATAAATCAGTCACACTATAGAGAAAATAGGCAGCCCTACAATGATCATAATAGTGAATATGGCCATTCATATGATGATTACAATAGAGATCCCCATAGGTCATTTATACAACATGAAAGAGGGGGACCCAACAATTATAGTGAGTGGACAAACAAACAACACTTTAATTATACTGATCGAAAGAACGATAATGGATATGATTACGAACGCCCCCACTATAGATCACATTACGACTCACAAAGACCCATATATAATGCTAATAAGCACTCTCACTCAACACGGGCTAACTTGACACATTTGAATCATCCTTCATCCAATCAGAATTATGGAGATTGGAGAGGTCACTCCTCTAGAAATAAAGGTACATCACATTTTAGAGACACGTCTACTTCTGATTATCGTGACTCTTCAAATAGATCACAAACCACTAATAGACCAATGGTTAACAATAATGGCCACTCTTATGTAAATGACACTAGTCGAAATTGTATTCCCAACTTAAGCCCATATGTTGAAAATGTGAACCAAACAGGAGCTTCTGCGAATAATTCTTCTCCTAATTTTTTAGAGTTAGGCCCCAGACAATCCACCTGGAAACAGAAAACAATTGCCAGTTATCTAGAACCTGTGGTCTCTTTAACTGCCCCCCCAAAAGGCAAAAGACCACACGGAAACAAGGGTGCAGAGGACGAAGTACAGCCCTCAAAGAGACACGATTACAGACCTTGAAAAAAGGCATTTATAACCTTTCATCTCATACACTAACAAATGATGAGATACGGGTTCTTGGTAAAGGCCTATCCTATAGTCCCTCCATCAAACATAATATTTTCTCACTTTTCGTAGACCTAAATAAATTTACACAGAAATTGTCCATGCAAAAGTTTTTTGCTGAGAAATTGCTTAGGGATAACACACAGAGGCCCATTTTAACTGATTCTATGGAAGCAAGACTCAGACAGCAAACTGTTGCCGTCTACGAGCCTGATAGCTTATTAGATCAATTATGTGATGGCTATATACATACATCTTTTAGAAACAAATCTAATTTTGTACCACAGCTTACTAATAATGCACATATCGAAATATTTAGACAATTGGTCAGCGATGATTTTGAAAAAATTCCCAAAAAGATAAATAATAGACAAGAGAATTTGTTTGCCAATGAAAAAAGAGCTTTGTTAACCCTCAGAAACAACAAATCCCTCATCATTAGGCAGGCCGACAAAGGCGGAGGGGTGGTCCTACAAGATATAGATGATTATCTTGTGGAAGCAAGAAAAATTTTATTTAACACCTCCTATTATACAAAACTCAACTCGGATCCTACTGCGAGATATAGAGCTACCCTTAGAGATATCGTAGAAGGTGCTTTTAAGGAAGGGATACTTTATAAAAAGGAAAAGGATTACCTGGTACCTAATGAGCCCAACCAGGCTTTTTACTACCACCTTCCTAAGATACATAAGGACAACAAATGTCCTCCAGGCCGTCCCATAATAGCAGGGATAGGCAGTCTTACGGACAATGTATCTTCATACGTGGATTATTTTCTACAGAGGTATGTATTGGGTCTCGAGTCATATATTCGGGACTCAACAGACCTTCTGAAGAAATTAGAGCCAATGCAGATCTCTTCAGAAATGATATGGATAACATGCGATGTCCAAGCACTGTATTCCAATATCCCCCACGAGTTGGGGCTGCTAGCAGTATCCCATTACTTAGAACGAGATATATACCTTCCTGAGAATCAAAGAGTCTTTATATTGGACTTGATCACTTTCATCCTGGAACACAATTATTTTGTGTTCCAGGATGAGTTCTTTTTACAGACAAGAGGTACTGCCATGGGTACCAGGTTCGCCCCGAGCTACGCTAACCTATTCATGGGTTACTTCGAACAACATTATATATATGAATCGGTTTTTGGGGCGAACCTGGTATTCTATGGCAGATTTATAGATGACCTCATATTCATTTGGAGGGGCGATCAGTCCTCTGCTAATCTATTTATAGATCATCTAAATTCTAACAATAGAGGTATAAACTTCACGAGTGTCATCAATGATAAATCTATTGTTTACTTAGATCTAAATCTTTGTTTCACTGATGGGAAGGTAACTAGCACCACCTTTTTTAAAACGGTTGACTGCAACAGCTTTCTGGACTTCAAGAGTTGCCATTACCATCCTTGGAAACAAAATGTGCCTTATGGGCAATTTAGAAGAGTCCGCCGCAATTGTAGCTCTATATCCGATTATGAGTCTCAGAGTCTCATTTTACGAGAACGTTTCATTGAGAAAAACTACCCAACATACATCATTAATAATGGGTACAGTAGGGCTAAATTTGATGATAGAGAGAAATATTTCCTTACTGCTACCACCCAAGCAGAGAAGGCCGAGGGAATTAACAAATGCCCTCTATTCATAACTCAGTACAATTCCAACCACCACCTAATAAAACAAATCATTTACAAACATTGGGAGATTTTGATGAAAGATCCCATTCTAGGAAAACAGTTGGACAATAAACCAAGAGTAGTCTATAGAAAGGCTCCCACTCTAAAAACATTGCTGGCTCCTAGTAAAGTGGTGAAACACAAGACACCACCTACACGTAACCATCTATCAGTATGCCAATTACCATCAGGCTCTTTTAAATGTAGGTCTAATAGATGCAAGATGTGTACATTTGTTAACAATAAACAAAAAACTTTTAGATCTAGCATTACCCATAAATCATACACTATAACCGGGCATGTATCCTGTGCATCCAATTATGTTGTATATTTGTTGACATGCATTTGTGGAATGCAGTACGTGGGGCGCACTTGTAGGCGCCTTAGTACTAGGTGGGCTGAGCACCAACGTAATATGAGAAATAACTATAGACTTCACAGTGTCTCCAGACACTGTAACAATGCTCATAATGGTGATCTCAAATGCTTTTCCATCAATCCCATCGAACATATATCTAAGTCTCATTTATATAATCGTTTTTTCAGACTTAGGCAGAGGGAGACCTACTGGATCCATGTACTAAAGAGTATGCACCCTGACGGCCTGAATCTATGTATTGATTTGGCCGCCTTCCAGTGACTGGCTCCCTTAGGTCTCCCTCTCCTTCACTGAGCCTCGGCCCGTTGGACTAAAGTCGACAGGTTATGTGTATATCTCCATGCTATCATTAATTATCGGGACTGATTTTATATATTTTAAAAATAGTCCTTGTTTGGCAAACTTACACCTGTATATGGGTAATATATATGCTAAAAAGGGCCATATTAAGTCTCTCTCAATATATGAGCCATGATTATAGGACAGCGTTAGAAAGGATACTAATCTCTATCCTTTTTATATTATATTATGTATTATGTTATGACCATAGCTTATCAATTAGTTAGAGTTTGGGGGGAGTCCTATGTCATGTCTGGGTCCCTTTGTTTATAATTTTTATATATATATAATATATTTGTTTTTTATAATTTATATGTTATGCATGCTAGGCTTTAATGGTCTGTTTTATCTGTGAGACTAGGACACATGTTTGCCAGAAAAGACACATTTTGTATAGTAACGTTTATTCGAAATCACGCAACTCTTTATTATTTGGTTGCATTGACGCTACTATATATATATACATGAAGTGTGTCATTATTACTCAAAGTCGTTACACCAAGGATCAAAGAAGTTGTTTAATATTGTGATTAGTTGTGTATATATTTTATCATTTTTATTAGAGTTGTTATATATATATATATATTAATATTATGTTAAGATGAATTGTTTTCACTTTTAATTTCAAATTTATCTGAAAGCCGATGTGGCTTACGTCACACACACACCCCACCCATATGACGAATGTGAATGGCCACCAACCAATTCCGTGTTTGGCTATCTGATTGGCCCCCTACAGGGGTGTGTGAGTGAGGTCAGCATTTGATAGGATATTAAATACTATAAGTAGAGCAAGTTGTGAGATAGGCAGTATCAGCCTGATGAAACGACCCGTAGGTCGAGAAACGCGTTGCTGTATGCTAATTGTTTTTAACTAACTCAATAAATACGAGTTTTTTTATCTATATCACTCCTTGCTCTTCATTATCCTGATCCATTATCCTGATTGGTTTGATGACCTGCCGATCATACGTCAAGCCTTGCGTAGGTTACTCCTTGAACAGCTGTGACGTTCGATGCTGGTTCTCCTTGGCCGCTGATTGGCTGAACCGACCCCGTGACCCGACGTCTCCACGCACTGCTGTGCACGTCTGTCGGGCGACTTGTAGTCCCGTCCCGCTCTACTAGGCATCCTTATATGCCGCTCTCCTTGTGAGTATACCCCATTACGGGCTGTCCCTTTGTATACCTGATTTGGTTGTTTCGATACTGTCCCATGAGGCGCCTCTCTCTTTCTCTTTGATTTACAGGTACCCATCCTTACTTTACAAGAGTGCTGCCCGCTTCTTCGGAATACCCTGGGAACATCCTCATACTGAACATCCTTTTTGAACTTTGCGCACCTCCCATAGAGACTTGGTTTACTCTATTTCTCACTGTTTTCGAAAAAGATACTGTGGTGAAATTTTGGTGAATTTTGAACAATTCCTTCATACTTTTTCACATATTCAGTAATAAAGTGTGTTCAGTTTAAAATTTAAAGTGACAGTAACGGTTTTATTGTAAAACGTTTTTTGTGCTTTGTTGACAAGTTTAAGCCTGTTTAACATGTCTGAACCATCAGATAACGATGTTCTATATGTATGAAAGCCAAGGTTTCTCCCCATTTAAATATATGTGATAATTGTGTCATAGTGTCCAAACAAAGTAGGGACAATAATGCCATAGATAATGATATTGCCCATGATGATTCCTCAAATGAGGGGAGTAAGCATGGTACTGCATCATCCCCTTCTGTGTCTACACCAGTTTTGCCCACACAAGAGGCCCCTAGTACATCTAGTGCGTCAATACTTATTACCATGCAACGATTAACGGCTGTAATGGATAATTCTATTGCAAACATTTTATCCAAAATGCCTACTTATCAGAGAAAGCGCGATTGCTCTGTTTTAAACACTGAAGAGCAAGAGGACGCTGATGATAACTGTTCTGACATGCCCTCACACCAATCTGAAGGGGCCAGGAGGGAGGTTTTGTCTGAGGGAGAAGGGAAAATTTCTCAACAAGCTGAACCTGATGTTGTAACATTTAAATTTAAATTAGAACATCTCCACGCACTACTTAAGGAGGTATTATCTACTCTGGATGATTGTGACAATTTGGTCATTCCAAAGAAAATGTAAGATGGCCAAGTTCCTAGAGGTTCCGGTGTCCCCTGATGCTTTTCCCATACCCAAGCGGGTGGCGGACATAGTAAATAAGGAGTGGGAAAGGCCCGGCATACCTTTTGTTCCTCCCCCTATATTTAAGAAATTATTTCCTATAGTCGACCCCAGAAAGGACTTATGGCAGACAGTCCCCAAGGTCGAGGGGGCGGTTTCTACTCTAAACAAACGCACTACTATTCCTATAGAAGATAGTTGTGCTTTCAAGATCCTATGGATAAAAAGTTAGAGGGTTTGCTTAAAAAGATGTTTGTTCAGCAAGGTTACCTTCTACAACCAATTTCATGCATTGTTCCTGTCACTACAGCTGCGTGTTTCTGGTTCGAAGAACTAGAAAAATCGCTCAATAAAGAATCTTCGTATGAGGAGGTTATGGACAGAGTTCAAGCACTTAAATTGGCGAACTCTTTTATTTTAGATGCCGCTTTGCAATTAGCTAGATTAGCGGCGAATAATTCAGGGTTTGCTATCGTGGCGCACAGAGCGCTTTGGCTAAAGTCTTGGTCAGCGGATGTGTCCTCCAAGACCAAATTGCTTAACATCCCTTTCAAGGGTAAAACACTGTTTGGCCCTGACTTGAAAGAGATTATTTCAGACATCACTGGGGGAAAGGGCCACACCCTTCCTCAGGATAGGTCCTTTAAGGCTAAAAATAAGCCAAATTTTCGTCCCTTTCGCAGAAACGGACCAGCCTCAAATTCTACACCCTCTAAGTAAGAGGGTAATACTTCTCAAACCAAGCCAGCCTGGAGACCGATGCAAGGCTGGAACAAGGGTAAGCAGGCCAAGAAACCTGCCACTGCTACCAAAACAGCATGAAGTGTTGGCCCCCGATCCGGGACCGGATCTGGTGGGGGGCAGACTTTCTCTCTTTGCTCATGGGCAAGAGATATTCAGGATCCTTGGGCGCTAGAAATAGTTTCTCAAGGTTATCTCCTGGAATTCAAGGAACTACCCCCAAGGGGAAGGTTCCACAGGTCTCAATTATCTTCGAACCAAATAAAAAGACAGGCATTCTTACATTGTGTAGAAGACCTGTCAAGAATGGGAGTGATTCATCCTGTTCCATTAGGAGAACAAGGGATGGGGTTTTACTCCAACCTGTTCAAAGTTCCCAAAAAAGAGGGAACATTCAGACCAATTTTAGATCTCAAGATTCTAAACAAGTTTCTAAGGGTTTCATCGTTCAAAATGGAAACCATTCGAACGATCCTTCCTACCTTCCAGGAAGGTCAATTCATGACCACGGTGGATTTAAAGGATGCGTACCTGCATATTCCTATCCACAAGGAACATCTTCGGTTCCTAAGGTTCGCCTTTCTGGACAAGCATTACCAGTTTGTGGCACTTCCATTCGGATTAGCCACTGCTCCAAGGATTTTCACAAAGGTACTAGGGTCCCTTCTAGCGGTGCTAAGACCAAGGGGCATTGCAGTAGTACCTTACTTGGACGACATCCTGATTCAAGTGTCGTCTCTGTCAAAAGCAAGGGCTCATACGGACATTGTCCTAGCCTTTCTCAGATCTCACAGGTGGAAAGTGAACATAGAAAAAAGTTCTCTGTCCCCGTCAACAAGAGTTCCCTTCTTGGGAACAATAATAGTTTCCTTAGAAATTAAGATTTTTCTGACAGAGGCCAGAAAATCAAACTTCTAAGCTCTTGTCAGGTACTTCATTCTGTTCTTCTTCCTTCCTTAGCGCAGTGCATGGAAGTAATAGGTTTGATGGTTGCGGCAATGGACATAGTTCCTTTTGCACGAATTCATCTAAGACCATTACAACTGTGCATGCTCAGACAGTGGAATGGGGATTATACAGACTTGTCTCCGACGATCCAAGTAGATCAAAGGACCAGAGATTCACTCCGTTGGTGGCTGACCCTGGACAAACTGTCACAGGGAATGAGCTTCCGCAGACCAGAGTGGGTCATTGTCACGACCGACGCCAGTCTGGTGGGCTGGGGCGCGGTCTGGGAACCCCTGAAAGCTCAGGGTCTATGGTCTCGGGAAGACTCTCTTCTCCCGATAAACATTTTGAACTGAGAGCGATATTCAATGCTCTCAAGGCTTGGCCTCGACTAGCAAAGGCCAAATTCATAAGGTGTCAATCAGACAACATGACGACTGTTGCATATATCAACCATCAGGGGGGAACAAGGAGTTCCCTGGTGATGGAGGAGCATCCGGGGGAGTGGGAACTCCATCCGGAAATCTTTGCCCAAATAACTCAATTATGGGGCATTCCAGACATGGATCTGATGGCCTCTCGTCAGAACTTCAAGGTCCCTTGTTACGGGTCCAAATCCAGGGATCCCAAGGCGACTCTAGTGGATACAATAGTAGCACCTTGGATCTTCAACCTAGCTTATGTATTCCCACCGTTTCCTCTCATTCCCAGGCTGGTAGCCAGGATCAATCAGGAGAGGGCTTCGGTGATCTTGATAGTTCCTGCGTGGCCACGCAGGACTTGGTATGCAGACCTGGTGAATATGTCATCGGCTCCACCATGGAAGCTACCTTTGAGACAGGACCTTCTTGTTCAGGGTCCATTCGAACATCCGAATCTGGTTTCCCTCCAACTGACTGCTTGGAGATTGAACGCTTGATTCTATCAAAGCGTGGGTTTTCAGATTCTGTAATAGATACTCTTATTCAGGCTAGAAAGCCTGTAACTAGAAAAATTTACCATAAAATATGGAAAAAATATATCTGTTGGTGTGAATCTAAAGGATTCCCATGGAACAAGATAAAAATTCCTAAGATTCTTTCCTTTCTACAAGAAGGTTTGGAGAAAGGATTATCTGCAAGTTCTCTGAAGGGACAGATCTCTGCTTTATCTGTTTAACTTCACAAAAGGCTGGCAGCTGTGCCAGACGTTTAAGCGTTTGTTCAGGCTCTGGTTAGAATCAAGCCTGTTTACAGACCTTTGACTCCTCCCTGGAGTCTTAATCTAGTTCTTTCAGTTCTTCAAGGGGTTCCGTTTGAACCCTTACATTCCGTAGATATTAAGTTATTATCGTGGAAAGTTTTGTTTTTTGGTTGCAATTTCTTCTGCTAGAAGAGTTTCTGAGTTATCTGCTCTGCAGTGTTCTCCGCCCTATCTGGTCCATGCAGATAAGGTGGTTTTGCGTACTGAGCCTGGTTTTCTTCCGAAGGTTGTTTCCAACAAAAATATTAACCAGGAGATAGTTGTACCTTCTTTGTGTCCGAATCCAGTTTCAGAGAAGGAACGTTTGTTACACAATTTGGACGTAGTCCGTGCTCTAAAATTCTATTTAGAGGTTACTGAAGGTTTCAGACAAACATCTTCTTCGTTTGTTGTTTATTCTGGTAAAAGGAGAGGTAAAAAAGCAACTTCTACCTCTCTTTCCTTTTGGTTTAAAAGCATTATCAGATTGGCTTTTGAGACTGCCGGACGGCAGCCTCCTGAAAGTATCACAGCTCACTCCACTAGGGCTGTGGCTTCCACATGGGCCTTCAAGAACGAGGCTCCTGTTGACCAGATATGTAAGGCAGCGACTTGGTCTTCACTGCACTCTTTTGCCAAATTTTACAAATTTTATACTTTTGCTTCTTCGGAGGCTATTTTTGGGAGAGAGGTTTTGCAAGCCGTGGTGCCTTCCGTTTAGGTGACCTGATTTGCTCCCTCCCTTCATCCGTGTCCTAAAGCTTTGGTATTGTTTCCCACAAGTAAGGATGACGCCGTGGACCGGACACACCTATGTTGGAGAAAACAGAATTTATGCTTACCTGATAAATTACTTTCTCCAACGGTGTGTCCGGTCCACGGCCCGCCCTGGTTTTTTAATCATTTCTGATGAATTATTTTCTCTAACTACAGTCACCACGTTACCATATGGTTTCTCCTATATATATTTCCTCCTGTCCGTCGGTCGAATGACTGGGGTAGGCGGAGCCTGGGAGGGACTATATGGCCAGCTTTGCTGGGCTCTTTGCCATTTCCTGTTGGGGAGGAGAATATCCCACAAGTAAGGATGACGCCGTGGACCGGACACACCGTTGGAGAAAGTAATTTATCAGGTAAGCATAAATTCTGTTTTTGACTAGACTATTCCTATAACCCCTTAACGACCGACGACGTATGGGGTATGCCCTCTAAAAAAATACACTTAACGACCGAGAACGTACCCCGTATGTCGTCGGTCTTGGAAAGCGGTGGAAGCGATCCTGATCGCTTTCAGCCACTTTCCGGTTATTGCAGTGATGCCTCGATATCGAGGCATCCTGCAAATAACCTTTCTTACCCATCCGATGCAGAGAGATACACTCTGTGGCCCTCTCTGCATCGGACATCGATGGCCGCAATCGTTGGTGGGTAGGAGCCGATGTGGGAGGCGGGTGGGCGTTCATCGATGTTGTGCATGATGCTAGAGGGGAGCTGGATTGTGGGTGGTGTCGCTGGAGGCGCGCACGGACGGGGGCGGCTGGTGGCGCGTGCCTGGGGCGAGAGCGGGTGGGAACCACTACACTATAGAAATTTTTTATATATTAAGTGGGAGAAAGGGGGGTGGGATTTGGGAATTTAAATGGATCTAAGGAGGGGTGGGGGGTTGTTCTTTGGGGGGGGGGAAGCTACACTACAGAAAAAGTAAAAAAAATAAATAAATAAATTATTGTAAACTGGGTACTGGCAGACAGCTGCCAGTACCCAAGATGGTTCCCAATAAGGTAGAGGTGGAGGTTTAGAGAGCTGTTTCGGGGGGGGGGGGGGATTAGGGAGGTTGAGGCTACACAGCATCATATGTAAATGTGTTCCATAAAAAAAGACACCTTTTATTTTAGTACTGGCAGACTTTCTGCCAGTACTTAAGATGTCGGGGACAATTGTGGGGTGGAGGAGGGGAAGAGAGCTGTTTGGGAGGGATCAGGGGGTGTAATGTGTCAGGTGGGAGGCTGATCTCTACACTAAAGCTAATATTAACCCTGCAAGCTCCCTACAAGCTACCTAATTAACCCCTTCACTGCTAGCCATAATACATGTGTGATGCGCAACGGCATTTAACGGCCTTCTAATTACCAAAAAGCAACGCCAAAGCCATATATGTCTGCTATTTCTGAACAAAGTGGATCCCAGAGAAGCATTTACAACCATTTATGCCATAATTGCACAAGCTGTTTGTAAATATTTTCAGTGAGAAACCTAAAGTTTTTGTGAAAAAGTTTGTAAAAAAGTGAACGATTTTTTTTATTTGATCGCATTTGGCGGTGAAATGGTGGCATGATATATACCAAAATGGGCCTAGATCAATACTTTGGGTTGTCTACTACACTACACTAAAGGTAAAATTTACCCTACAGGCTCCCTAATTAACCCCTTCACTGCTGGGCAAAATACATGTGTGGTGCGCAGTGGAATTTAGCGGCCTTCTAATTACCAAAAAGCAATGCCAAAGCCATATATGTCTGCTATTTCTGAACAAAGGGGATCCCAGAGAAGCATTTACAAACATGTGTGCCATAATTGCACAAGCTGTTTGTAAATAATTTCAGTGAGAAACCTAAAATTGTAAAAAATCTAACTTTCTTTCATGTAATTAGCAAGAGTCCATAGTGACGTATGGGATATACATTCCTACCAGGAGGGGCAAAGTTTCCCAAACCTCAAAATGCCTATAAATACACCCCTCACCACACCCACAAATCAGTTTTACAAACTTTGCCTCCTATGGAGGTGGTGAAGTAAGTTTGTGCTAGATTCTACGTTGATATGCGCTCTGAGTACACAAAATGAGAGAGAATGCGAAAATTAAAAGGAATAGACAGAAAGGATAAAGAGAGGGGCTATATTCAGCTCCACCTACCTGCACACCTTTTTTCCAATGTCGAAGCTTGGGAATATTTATTCTCATGTTGTGGTTACTTTAGAGAATGCAGCTCCCTGTACAGGAACAAAAAGATAGTTAAGCGTGCAATGATCCCAACCGAAGGTTTATTTATGTGACTATTATCTTGACCTGTTAAAGATTTGCGCTGACTCGTTGAAATATGGACTATATACTCTAGTATGTGCTATTACTCTAGGTTATATCCTAGTTATAGACTATACTAAGTGTAATTGGCGGCACTATTCACCGCCTAACAAGGAATTCACAATTAAACCTATAAGGTAAGTTAATTCCTTGATCTCATCAAAATGAGAAATTATGATTTGGGGGGGAGAGGTAGTTAACGGGGGATTAAATCCCACGTCTGAGTAGTAGTATCTTATTTACCAAAGGGGAACCAGGGGGATATCGGGAGTAATTTGGTGAGAGAATCTATTGAGTCGAGACTCAAACTTACTTGAGTTAGGGTCGTTCCCCGTTGCTCATTGGTACAAAATCAGAGTGACTAAGGCAGCTAAAACCTGTGAGGGGGACTTTATCAAGTTACAATTAAATGAAGTCAAGTACATTTTTACATAGAAGAGCAAATATCAGTGGATAAACAAGTGCATCAACAGAACCAGTAAGAAACTAACATAGTTAACATTGGAATAACTGGACAAAAGAACTCTATTGCCTCCCAGAAGAAAGTTGTGAGAAATGATGGAATTGACCTCCCACTTAGACTATTAAGGATCTGATCCGTCTCAAGTAATGCAAGTAGAACTATCAGTCCCTAACTAGTATATGGCGTCAGACACGTGTTACTTTTAGGAGTTTCAGATACCCCAAGTAAAGATAATGCAAACACGCCTATCAGTCCCTAAATGGCATGAAGCATCAAGCGTGTGTTATAATTGGACGTTTCAGGTACCCCAGTTAGAGCTCGCTAAATGGAGAAGCAAGTGTATTAGTATGGTCTCCTATGGATGCAAAGGTCTAGTCCGTGAGGGGTTGAGGAAATACGCCCTAGTAGGAAGAGTAGGGACATGGTATTAGAAGGGAACTTCGTCTTGGTTAGTGATAGATCGTGACATGAGTGTTGTTATGGGAGCAGTATCTATTCTGGAATGTACTCTGGGAGGCACTGTAAAACTTTAAGTATATAAACACAAAAACATCAAGCAATATAACAATAAAATAATATGTCCAGTTTTTCTCTTGTTAAAAGTCTGTTCACCCTGCAATGGAAAAACATGTATTCATATAACTGGTACTGTGAATGTAAATATTAAACTGACAAAGGATACATCATGTAATGTCCATCAGGTGGGTTCTTCAGATGGATGCGACTGCGGGGCAGAGATTGTATCCCCCAGCTTCGCACCCAAGGGGGGTCGCTGAGGCAGAGGGGCCCACTCAGGTGCTGTGGCTTGAAGGGTAGAAGAAGCAGTATTCAGCTTATTCAGATTAGTTGGAAGTCTCTGAAGATCCCATTTTTTAAGAAGATCCATTCCGTCATTAACCGTGGATATCGTGTGAGTGCTACCATTCCTGCTGACAATGAGTTTAGTCGGGTAGCCCCAGCGGTACTTTACGTTGTGCTGTCTGAGAATTTGTGTGAAAGGAGTAAAGGATCTTCTCCTCTGTAGTGTAAATTGCGATAAGTCTGGGAACACCTGCATGGACTGGAACTTCTCTGGTAATAGGGGTTTGACAGCCAATGCTCTTAGTATCTTTTCTTTATGAGTGAAGTAGTGGAATCTGGCTAGAACATCCCTAGGTTTATCCGCTGAGATATTACGGGGTCTTGGGGTGCGATGGACCCTATCTATGAGGAAGCTTGAAGTGTCCAAGTCTGCTATGAGCAAGGTGCAGAATTCTTTGACGAAATTTTCGAGATCTGCAGTTGTCACCTCTTCTGAGATTCCTCTAAACCTCAGGTTATTTCTTCTGGACCTGTCTTCAAGGTCCGATAGTTTGAGCTCCAGGTCAGAAATTTGGATGGCCAGATTTTGAGAATATGAAAGCAAATTTTCATGGTCAAGAGCGAGGTCTTCGTATTTTCGCTCTAGGGCCTCAGTTCTTTCACCTATCACCGCCATATCTCTGCGGAGTTCTGCTGCTGATCCTTTAATGGCTTTCGTGAGGGTATCCTGCAGGTTGTTCATATGCTTTGAGAGTGTGTCGACTATGGTAGCCACTACATTGTCCTACCATTTCCCACAGAGAGAACCTCAGTGGGAAATGGTAGGAGAGAAGCTTGTTTCGGCTGTAGCTTGATCCACAAGAGAGTTCTGATAGCCTGCTTCTTATTGGTTCGAATCGCTATAACTGCAGGTTGAGTCTGTAGTCACTGGGCATATAAGTGTACGGGTGGCAACAGATGAGCCAATTTTTGCAGGTTACACTGTTTAGATGAACTTCTGGCCCAACTACAATTATACAGGCATACAGTTAATACCTTTCACAGATGTGCTTTTGAGACATTGAATTCAGCAAAATAATTCACTCTATGTGTTGCTTCTTATTGCACTTTTGGATGTCAGTAGTCTCCAAACCACAGACTGTGTAAGTCCCTCATATATAGTGTGCCTAGTAGTATAGAATCCCAGCACAATATCAGAGCCCTTCTGAAATACCAGTTTAAAAGACACAGGATTAAGCAAGTTGTTTGTTTTAGCTGTAGAGGTTTTACTAGTGCACAATTAGCCTCTGAAACCTGCAGGGCTGGGATCATACAGCAAACAGAAAGAGAAATGGGTTTATTTTTTTTTTAATATTTTTTTTTTGTTTTTTTTTCCTGTTTTGAGTAGTGAATCACAAGTCAGGTGTGCAAATCAGCCCTATGCAGTGGCCTATAATTGGGTCCTGCTGCACGTTTACTTAGTTATTGGGCTAATAGCCAGGATGGTGTGAGAAGGAAGATGCAGGCCGTATGGTTTAAAGGGTGTTTAACAGTTAATAGTTTGACTGGGCCGGGCTGCAAACACAGTTTCCTCTAAGTGATAGTCTTAGGCCAGACTTGTGTATACCAATGGTTATGTCTGAAGTGACTGCTTTAGTGCTTACCCTCTTCTAGGTCGCTGGTTCTCTGCTTATTCTTGCTCTGATCAAAGGCTGAGGTCCTCCCCAGCAGCAACAGCCCACAGACCCTCTCGTGCAGTTAGACTCTAAACAGGCCGCTGTCTCCGTCTTCCAGTCCTGTAGGTCAACTCTGGAGCAAGGCTCCCTTCTGAGGAGTAGCCACTAGCGGGTAAACTCTGTGCCTCCCAAGCTGCTTAGGATTGAATCTTGTATCGCGTGAGTCACACTGGTGTCTTCTGCGCTCTGTGTTAAGGGCTGGATCTTTGGGAAGTAACTCCGGTACAACTCGTTGTGGTCTGGTCTAAGGGCTGTTAAGCGGGGACACCGGCTAACACACCAACAGGGCTCTCCCAACGAACCCGTGTCCACAAAGTGCTACTTTTATTTATTGCCCTATAACTTGCAAAAAAAGCAAAGAGCATGTAAACATTGGGTATTTCTAAACTCTGGACAAATTTTAGAAACTATTTAGCATGGGTGTTTTTTGGTGGCTGTAGATGTGTTACAGATTTTGGGGGTCAAAGTTAGAAAAAGTGTTTTTTTTCCCATTTTTCCTCCTATTTTATAATTTTTTTATAGTAAATTATAAGATATGATGAAATTAATGGTATCTTTAGAAAGTCCATTTAATGGCGAGAAAAACGGTATATAATATGTGTGGGTACAGTAAATGAGTAAGAGGAAAATTACAGCTAAACACAAACACAGCAAAAATGTAAAAATAGCCCTGGTCCCAAATGGACAGAAAATGGAAAAATGCTGTGGTCATTAAGGGGTTAAGGAACTTATTTAATGTACTAGTGGCTATAGTCATCTGTTTTAAATATTGAACCAATTTATGAGTTAATAATTAATTATATTGTATACAAGGTATTAACAAATATTTATTGATTGCTTTTTATTAAAAAAAAATATCACAATGTGTTTATATTTTTTTAATTTTCTTTCTTTTTTTTTTTTTCTTTTTTTTTTAAAGCTGAAAATCTGTACACTATTCTGACATCACAAACGGAAAACATATCTTGGTTATCTGAGGATTATGGAAATTCGAGCACCCCAAAAAGATGTCTTGCAGCCAATGCGTTTGATGAAGCAGCAGAGTTGTCATGCGATTGTGAGTTTCACTTGTTGCACCTTTGATAAACAGGTGTCATCCATGTCTTCTAGATGTGCCATTTATTTAATTGGTTATGGTCATTTAAAATACCTTTAAATAACTTTCATAGTTAGAAACTGACAACATAGCCACTTTGATGGAAAGGATTGCAAGCTGCACAAAAGATGGATAATTAAAAAATAACAATTTATTGGTTACAATTTAAAAATGTTTAGCACACATCATAGTAGTTCACCCAAGCACACAGGAGAGGCTGCTCTCCAACGCGTTTCCTGCTACAAAAAGCACTTCATCCCTGATGAAGCAGGAAACGCGTCGGAGAGCAGCCTCTCCTGTGTGCTTGGGTGAACTACTATGATGTGTGCTAAACATTTTTAAATTGTAACCAATAAATTGTTATTTTTTAATTATCCATCTTTTGTGCAGCTTGCAATCCTTTCCATCAAAGTGGCTATGTTGTTCGTTATTTCAGCGTTGGGAAATCGCTGTATTGAAAGGATTGTGCATCCAGCCTAGTCTCTGAGGTGATAGTGCAAGTGTTAGTGCTGCTGGTAAACGTGCAATCAATCGAGCTGAACACCAGGTGCGTACAGCGTTCCTAAACACAAGGAGAGTAACAGAGCTTGCCAGTATCACGCTTCCCCTCCCTGCATTGAGTAGGACCGACAGGACGAACAGTCTGACGAACAGTCTGAAGTTATAAGGTATTGTCCGGTGTGGGGGTAAAGTGTTTGAACTGTATGAAGAGCAAATTTGAGCTTTGTGGAAAAGACAAAAAGGAAACTCTTGTCATAGACTGTACCTGTGAATTAACATAACAGTGAAGTTATACCGGTTGTTTCATATGCTCTGTTTGTTCACTTACATCTTGAAAATTTTTTCTACTGAAACGTCACTTACATTGTGTATACCTGGATCTGATACGAATCAAGAGTTGAAAGTGAAGTCATCTATATTTTCTTATGCACACAGCATATATACACATTATTTAGAATCACTGCACGCTTGCACATTAATATCACTCAGAGTGAACCTAGAGATCAATACCGTTTTGTCGATAATGGTGTATTGTGGAATTTTTGTATGAATGTTGATGCTGACTTATTAGTTAGAAACTGAGAAGGGGGAAATCTAAATTGGTTTAGTGTTTTTCCATATTTCACATTTTTTAATTTCTATTTCCCAAAACAATATACTGCATATTGTGATTTATATCACCCACATGGAATTTAGTCACTAGTGGGATATACTGTCTTGTTCTTGGAGTAGGTAGGAACATACCAGGCATCCTGTGGGTACCACTGTTCCTACTTGCACCCTTCCTTTTCCTGGCAGCTTTTGGAGTTAGGAAAACTTAATACACCCAGAGAGAAGCGCACTCATAGGAACAAACAACCAGCTCAATACCATTGTTAGCCTGCTCTATGGTGATTTACCACATGGGTGCAGCCTCTTTTTAGCCCAGTAATGCTTTTCACAGTAGAACTTTCCTGAAGTATTATCAGTCTGATCTGACCTATTACAGTAAGTACGGCGCAGAAATACCAGGCAATGCCTCTCTTAACCAGGAACACAGCAACCTCAGATGATCGCCTTGGCCCTCCATTGGGCCTCTTCAGTGAGGTGCAGCCATATTCCTCTAAGCTTTTGGAGTTAGGTGATATCGTTTGTACAGATAAATAAATACAAATTTGACTACTCTCTGTGTATAGCATGCTCGCTACCTCATGGATTCAGCGTGCCCCTGGTACTCTCATCACGCGCACTGTCTGTGGTGCTAGAGTATTCCCTTGGGGATTTCTAAAGGATATATGGTCTATTATATTACTCTGAGGTTTCCACAGCATTTCTGGCTTTCCTTTCTCAGAAATAGGCAAGGTATTATGTCAGGGAGTATCTGGATAGATCCATGGATTTTATGCTTTCAGCTCAGCTGTGCCTATATGATGAGCGGTCAGACATTCTCCATCTATAGTCTTCTCAAGTTCAGATGATATATTTTCTGCTGTGGGTCAGTATCCAGGGATTGCCTCCATATATTGTTTTCTCTCTTCACCATATTTTTTTATTAACTTACTGTTTTGAATGATTTTTCATTTAAACAAAAATATAATTTGCCTTAGGTCGAGCTTTACAGAAGTTCAGAGGCAGGGTTTATACATGAGCATTGAGCAATGTTATTTTGCAGTTGTGAGATAACATTCAGATTTGCCTTTTCTTAGAAGCCATAATCATTGTTTAAAGGGACATTGAACTCCTTGAGATTTTAATATAAACGTTCCAAAAATACATAATCAATTCTAATTGGTCATCTGCCACTGAATACATAACAATTTGTTGAATTTTAAAATGCCAGATACAATGTTAAACATAATATATTAATTATACTCAGCCTAGTGGCTTTATGTTTTATTCTTCTGAATTGTATGTGTTGATCTCTTAGTTTTACAAGTGTAGAGGCAAACTTTCTACTTCACTCTCCAAATAGTTCTAAGCTTGGCTGCATGTAAAGTGAAGAGGAGGGGTGTGTGCAGGTGGGGGACGGTTTCTGGCATGTTTTACCTACTGAAGGTTTGTGGTTGTACAATCCACTAGTTCTTTCATCCTATATCAGTTTCATATATAGACGAACTGATTTAGAAATCTAGCAATAATTCACATTTATTGAATCCCAGTTTAATAAATAAATTCCCCTTATTTTCCACTGTTACATACATTCTGCTTAGCAATAAAAGAGATGTTACACATTTTTCTTCCAGTTTGCCCACGAGCTGCTTATTGAATAAATATTTTTACATTTTTAGCTCTGGCTATAGAAGATAAAGCAACTCGGCTAAATAACTGTGATGCTGACCTAAACATTTCTCGGATAGCGAATGAGGT
Source organism: Bombina bombina (assembly GCF_027579735.1). Taxonomy (NCBI): domain Eukaryota; kingdom Metazoa; phylum Chordata; class Amphibia; order Anura; family Bombinatoridae; genus Bombina; species Bombina bombina. Next base: position 196,041,332 of record NC_069500.1, on the reverse strand, counting down.
GGATGTGTCTTACACTGAATACAAGGTAAAGATTTGTATTTCTTATTTTATACTTGAATTAAATTCAGCCACAGGATGCACTTAAGATTTGGGTCCTGAACATATTGGGATTTACAATCTGGGTTGGGGAGTACTGAGAGGAAATGAGTGTAAGGGATCAGTTATTGAGATGATAAAACTTTTTCTGCATACATCATTATATTTGTAGACGTAATTGTTATAATCAAAGTATATTGATTTTTTTAATTACACATATCTCAATTATGGCAGAGCATGTCATTTTAAACAACTTTCCAATTTACTTCTAATATCTCATTTGCTTTTTACTCTTGTTATCTTTTGTTGAAAAGCCTACTTAGATAGGCTCAGGAGCAATAATGCACTACTGGGAGCTAGCTGGTGATTAATGGCTGCACAATTATGCCTCTTGTTATTGACTCACCTTATTTGTTCAGCTACCTCCCAGTAGTGTATTGCTGCTCCTTCAACAAAGGATTCCACGATAATAAATGGAAGGTTGTAAAATATTGTATTCTATATGAACCATGAAAGAAAAAATTGGGGTTTTTATGTCCCTTTAAAAATTGAATTATCCAGAGTGCAGGTTTATTTGATGTAACTTGAAAGATTAAAACTATGTAATTGTGATTGAATTATCCAGAGTGCAGGTTTATTTGATGTAACTTGGAAGATTAAAACTATGTAATTGTGTTACTGTATGTTAATTTGAGTCATTTATTTAGCCTAATACCCTCTTATTCAATTACTTTTGCGTCTTCTCAAACCTTGGTTAGCTCTACTGTATAATGTTATTTCAATGCATCATTTATATCCGCATGTCATTAATAACTACATACAAGATCAAAATCATTTAAAACTGCAACTTTATTAATAATTCACAAAACTACTTGAAAATGTAGTGAATGTGTTTATCTTATTTCTCTTAAAGGGACATATTTACTTTTTTTCACATTACGTATATGAAAGAACAAAATTAGAAAAATATTTTTGCATAAAAATGGGAAAAAACTGTTTAAACTTTAGTGAAAATATCTGGAAGTGTATAATTATAGAACTCTCCCGCTCACAGGCTGACAGGGACAACTCTCAGAGAACAAATTGTTTTAGTCAGCATAGGAACATCTGTTTTTCCATAAACATAGCTCTGTAATACATTTTGAAACAGAACATGTATCTTAAACTATGAATATAAGTAGAGGTGCACCTGAAGACATCTAATGCGCTATCTAAGGTGCTAGCAGTCTTAACCTTTTAACGCCATTATGACAGAATAGAACGTCATAGCCAACGGCTGTCCTGAAGCCTTCTACGCTTCCTGGATTTGATCGCTGTCTGGAGGGTGTTCCTAGGGTTATAGGGACGCCCCCAGACCCGATTCAATAAGTATTTGTCAAAGAAGGACCAAGGCTGCACTCAGGTAAAAAATCTATGTGACAGTTCTTAATCACTTATACAAAACTCTGAGGGGCTCCACCAAATTTCCCATATCATCTGATGGTAAGTAGAGAAACTAAACAATTCTGATAAACATCCAACAACGAGAGCATAATGGGGTGTAAGACTTATTCTAGCCGTACCTGACCTACAAGCCAACTAGGGTAGGACTCTCAGTACCTCTTCCTTTGTGCGGTCACTTCGCATAGGTAGGTCGGCGTCTTCACTTGCAACCAGCACACAGCTTGTGTCGGACATAGTGACTATGTCATTGATTTCCAGAGCATGACGCGTTTTGCCCCTCCCACAAAGGGTGTGCACAGGGGCCTCATCAGATTGAGCTCTGATATTGTATTTCCTATGGTGTTGGTGTTTTGCATTTGAGACTCTAGCGTATCCACACAGTCTTATGCTGGTATTTTTTATATGTTCAATATTTATTAGTGTGTTTGTTTTGTGAACTTGTAGGTGGGGTTTGGAATTCCATCTTGCTCCCTATAAGCTCCTTTTTGTAATAAAGCACAGTTTTTACCTGAGTGCAGCCTTGTTCCTTCTTTGACAAATATTTATTATGGTGCTTGTTCTTTCTATTTACTTTTTTGTACTTTTCAATTTACTTCAATAAATAAATATACTTTTGTTCTTTTGTTATCCTTTGATTAAAAGCATACCTATGTAGACTCAGGAAGTGCAATCCACTACTGGTATCCCCAGATCCACTTATGACTCCTGTCATTGGCCCACCATATGTGTTCAGCTAGCTCCTAGTAGTTCATTACAACTCTGTAGCGGACTTTACCTATGCGTTTAACCCTTTTGTAGGGGTGAACATCTAGTAAAATGCTCTATTGATTTAGATTGTTTTCCTTTTGCACTTTTATCTCTATTGGTGGACTATTACATGCCTGCATAAGCCCGAAAACTAAAAGTATCTTTATTTTTTATTATAAATAGCAACATAAAAAGCTTTTTTTTTTCATTGAGAAAGTCAAACAATGTCCCATATAAATTTAAATATTTCTCCTTTCAAGTGGACACAGCAGGTTTTGCATGACGGATGCCCCCCTGACACTGTGGCCTGTTCCATATACATGCATGTATTGTATAATCACTGGAAGGAACCCCTTCACTGCTGCAAGGTCTCCTTATCTTTGAATACTATGAAGTAATTGTCCATTTAACTTCTTACTACTTAGACTACCCTAGTTAGTGCATAAGCCCCAGTAGCACACCACACCCCCACTAGATTTACCCCTCAAAGTCTAAACATCTGCTGCCCGACCAACCTTAGACTTCTTTCTGGGCCTAAACATCCATACCCTAGGACTCAAGAGACCCACAATGACACTTCCTCTAGTACAAGGGACCATCTATCCAATGGAACTTTAGCTTTACTCATAAATACCAGAATTATATCTTGCTGGACACCCTAGATTCTCCAGTCCCGTGGTGACCACCATTATCCTGCCATTAATCCATCTGCTGAATTTAAAAAAGTATATTTTTTTTATAATTTTGAAGACAGTGTGATACAGGTCTAAAGATAATTTGTGTAGAATATTCTGCCAAAGCACGCAGCTAAACATAAGGAACTTAGAGATGGGACAAGACAAATCTTAACCACTAGATGGCCTCAGTAAACCACATGTGGTAATTTATGATCAAGTGTGCTAACAGCAAGCATATAGAATAGTATTTATGACGCTTTGGTCCATGCATGTTATGTGCTGATTTATTACCCTCTTGTAGGATATTAATTATCAATTATGCAGTTAAATCTTTCTTGTTGGAAAATATTCTTTTTTTATATTTTTCTTTACAAGAGGTAAGTTATAAATTTTAAAAAAAGTCAGTTAAGCTGCAATTAAAGATCAGATATGATTGTTGTGCATTCTGGAAACTAAATAAGTGAATGTGCAAATATTGGCAGATTTTAAAGACGATTGTGAGTTATAAGTTATCATGTGAAGCCTTTAAATCTGCATCAGTGCGACGTTTAATTGTATGCCTACGTCAATATCTGTACACGTTTGCTCGCAATTAAAAGATTAACTTATGACTTTAAACAATAAATGTAAAGTGAGAGCCTTTTCTTTGTCATTCAGTTAAGTGATATTAAAGCATTAAGCATTTTAACATGCTTGGGACCCAATTACTGCCAATGGAAACACACAACTATCACAAGAGCTTATATGATCATATTTCATATGTTGGATATAAACTCCTTAGGCGTTTGGCTTGACGCCTAAATGTATGTATTGTATCAGCGTTTTTGATTATGTAAAGATCATTACTGTTTGAGTTGAAAGTATAGCTGATGCATGATGGGTGTGATCTGATAAATGCCTGGTCACGCACAACATTGTTACCTAATTATCATCTAAATAACATTCAGATTTATTTTACTGACATTTCATTTGTATAAGATACAAATTATTTGGCAAGTCTGTAAATGATTCCTGATTTACAGTACACTAAATCATTTCTTAATGTGCTTGTAATGCCACATCTCTTCTACAAACTGCCTATTTTAGATATGTTTAATTTTTGCTTATAAATGTACCTGTTCTGTAGCAGCCCCTATATCAGTTCTTTTGTGTGGGTGCCAAGGTCCAGAACATGCAGCCAATCAGAGATTGTCTTAGCTAAGCCATTAAGAGTGATGGAACGTGTGCTCCTGACTGCTTGTTTACTGCTCGTTTGCCAAATGATTGAGGCTAACACAAACTTAGTGACATAAAAGTGTCTAAAGAAAATGCTGTGATGTGTTAGACTGAGCATTTGTTTCATAAAATGATGATGGTCTACAGTCCTACATAACATATGGGATATATTTTCCGCCACTAGGAGGAGGTCAAGAACCCATACAAGAGCTTTAAATCCTTCCACCTCCGATCTCCCTCTAGTTATTGTTCTTGGCCTTGTAGCAGATTTGCAAAGCTGTAACATGTCTTATCTGCATACTTTTTTCAGAGTTTATCGCTTGAGGTTTTGCTTTTTAGCAAGCAGCTTTTGGCAGGAAAGTCCTTCAGGTCTCAGTGTCGGCTAAATAACAACTGCCAGAAAAATTGGCCCACCCTTTCCGTAACCTAGACCATTGGCTTATTTATTAATCCAATGTTATGGAGGACTGTGGACCATCATTATTTTACGAAAGAAAACAAAATGTATTATTACCTGATCATTTTTTTTCTTTCAGAATGATAATGGTCCACAGGCCCCGCCCATTTCATTTTTTGGGCGACAGTTCTAATGACACCTCTATAGACCCTGCTTTGCTACCTTTCTTTCCTATTCTCTACTTGGCTATATGTAAAACTAGAGAGAGAGATGGGAGGGGCTAAAGCTCTTGTATGGGTTCTTGACTTCTTCTTAGTGGCAGGAAATATATCCCATATATTATGGAAAACTGTGGTCCATCATCATTCAGAAAAAAAAAAAGAATTCATCAGGTAAGCACACATTTTTGTTGTTAGTATTACTTGTCTGCTTGCCTATACCTTTGTGTTATACTCTTGCAAAGGGGTTAAGCTCTTGAAAAGGAGTTAGCCGAACTCTTCTGTTGAGCCATATTGTGCAGCCACCAATCACCAGCTAGCTCCAAGTAGAGCATTGCTGGTCCTGAGCCTACTTAGGTATGCTTTTCACCAAAGGAAAGCAAAAAAATAAGGCCAGTTTTCTATCAGAAGTAAATTGAACATTCACTTAAAATTACATGCTCTATCAAAATCATGAAAGTTTTTAATTTTGAATTTCATGTCCCAATTAAAGGGATGTAAAAATGAAATTTGAAATGCATATGAAGACATATTAATCTCGAATAGAAATATTTTTAAAAACATAATTATTAGTAAAACAATGTGACAAGCAAAACCGCATAATTATTTTTTCAAAAAGTGTGTATATATTTTATAATACAAAATGTATAATTCTACTTGATATCTTTTGTTCCTCTGCCCCTTCATTTCCTCTTTTGGCTGGGCTGTGACATACAGAGCAGTCCCACATAGGCTTCCTAAGGGGGAGGATACTCAGGCCCAAAAGCAACAATTCAACCCTTCATTTGATTTAATTTGGTTTCATTAACTAAAGTTTATGGACTATATACATATAAATACAGTGTGTGTGTGTATATGTATGTATATAAAACAATATTAATTGTGAGGGAGGGGGGGAATTCTTGTTGAGTTCCCACACCCTTTTTTGTAGGACTTGACCCCTGGTATAAAGTAATGGGTTCCACCATGTTGTAACCTAGGGTTTTAATATCCAGCTTTCTTTTCTAATTTTCTCTGCTGATGACAGGAAAGGGATAAATGAGCTAGAGTTTCATAGTGTTTAATGTTCTCTTTTAAGGGACAAGAAATCCAATATTTTTATTTCATGATTCACATGGGGCACTTACATATTAGGGTTAAACAAATTTGTTAAAAATCTAGGAGCCAGCTCATATATTTAGGAGCCAAAAATAAAAGTTGGATTTGTGTTTTGCAGCTGCAAGGCCTAGAAACGATCCAGTCACACCAAGCTAAATTTTAGGTGCAGATGGTGGGAGCCAGCAGGGGGGAGTTTAGGGCTCTCATGAGTCTCTTGAGGTCACTAGGGTGCCAGGGCATTATTTTAAGGCACCAGTGGCTCCCTGGCCATCTGGGTTTTAGGTTGGAAATCAGGGACTCAGAAGGTTGATGGGGTCCCGTCACCATTTTGTGGTGGGTCCATGTTGGGAGTGGTGGTTAGTGGGTGGGATTGTGGGTGTGTCTGGTCAGATGGTGGGTGTGTCTAGGCAGTTTGTGGGCATGTCTTGGGCTAAGAGAAAATCTGCAAATAGGGACAAATGACTGTCTCAGAGGGACAGCAGGACAGAGCTCAGAATCAGGCACAGTTGGAAGGTCCATACGTAGTAGTACATACATTACATATGAAGTACATACATAGTAAATATGACTCTTGATGAGGACAATTATAGTTCAAATCGTTCCAAAATGTTTCTCTGGCAGCTGGCACAAACCACAGATGAATTAAGTTTTTTTATGTGCTAAATTACCATTTGTATTTGTATTGCATAACAATGTGATAAGTTTTTTTTTATTTATCCTGTTCATGTTTTTTGTTTGTCTTTTTAGAGTGAACCTGTACATTTTCACAGCAATAATCAGGCTGAGGTAAGTAGCATTTATAAAGAAAAAAACAAAAGGTTCTGTGCTACCTAAAATAGCTTAAATATGTTTATCACAAATATGAATATGAATTGCAGTTAAAGATGTTAACAATTGTTTCTTCTGTTAAGTGTGATCAGTCCACGGGTCATCATTACTTCTGGGATATTACTCCTCCCCAACAGGAAGTGTAAGAGGATTCACCCAGCAGAGCTGCATATAGCTCCTCCCCTCTACGTCACTCCCAGTCATTCTCTTGCACCCAACGACTAGATAGGATGTGTGAGAGGACTATGGTGATTATACTTAGTTTTATATCTTCAATCAAAAGTTTGTTATTTTAAAATAGCACCGGAGTGTGTTATTATCTCTCTGGCAGAGTTTGAAGAAGAATCTACCAGAGTTTTTGTTATGATTTTAGCCGGAGTAGTTAAGATCATATTGCTGTTTCTCGGCCATCTGAGGAGAGGTAAACTTCAGATCAGGGGACAGCGGGCAGATGAATCTGCATAGAGGTATGTAGCAGTTTTTATTTTCTGACAATGGAATTGATGAGAAAATCCTGCCATACCGATATAATGTCATGTATGTATACTTTACACTTCAGTATTCTGGGGAATGGTACTTCACTAGAATTACACTGTAAGAAATACATAAAGCTGTTTAATAACTAGAGATTATGTTTAACGTTTTTGCTGGAATGTAAAATCGTTTTCATTTGCTGAGGTACTGAGTGAATAAATGTTTGGGCACTATTTTTCCACTTGGCAGTTGCTTAATCTGTTTTCTGACAGTTTCTGTTCTCCCTCACTGCTGTGTGTGAGGGGGAGGGGCCGTTTTTTGGCGCTTTTACTACGCATCAAATATTTCAGTCAGCAATTCATTGTATTCCCTGCATGATCCGGTTCATCTCTACAGAGCTCAGGGGTCTTCAAAACTTATTTTGAGGGAGGTAATTTCTCTCAGCAGAGCTGTGAGAATTATAGTTTGACTGAGATAAAAAACGTTTATTCTGTAATTTGTTTCTGCTTTCAGAATTTGTTATCTTTGCTAATGGGATTTAACCTTTGCTAAAGTTGTGTTGTTTACAAGGATTGAGGCTATAACTGTTTCAATTTATTAATTTTTCAACTGTCATAGATGTTCTGTGCTTCTTAAAGGCACAGTACGTTTTAATATTATTCTAATTGAATTGTATTTCCAAGTTGCAAGTTTATTTGCTAGTGTGTTAAACATGTCTGATTCAGAGGATGATACCTGTGTCATTTGTTGCAATGCCAAAGTGGAGCCCAATAGAAATTTATGTACTAACTGTATTGATGCTACTTTAAATAAAAGTCAATCTGTACAAATTGTACAAATTTCACCAAACAACGAGGGGAGAGTTATGCCGACTAACTCGCCTCACGTGTCAGTACCTACATCTCCCGCTCAGAGGGAGGTGCGTGATATTGTAGCGCCGAGTACATCTGGGCGGCCATTACAAATCACATTACAGGATATGGCTACTGTTATGACTGAGGTTTTGGCTAAATTACCAGAACTAAGAGGTAAGCGTGATCACTCTGGGGTGAGAACAGAGTGCGCTGATAATATTAGGGCCATGTCAGACACTGCGTCACAGGTGGCAGAACATGAGGACGGAGAACTTCATTCTGTGGGTGACGGTTCTGATCCAAATAGACTGGATTCAGATATTTCAAATTTTAAATTTAAACTGGAAAACCTCTGTGTATTACTAGGGGAGGTGTTAGCGGCTCTGAATGATTGTAACACAGTTGCAATACCAGAGAAAATGTGTAGGTTGGATAAATATTTTGCGGTACCGACGAGTACTGAGGTTTTTCCTATACCTAAGAGACTTACTGAAATTGTTACTAAGGAGTGGGATAGACCCGGTGTGCCGTTCTCACCCCCTCCGATATTTAGAAAAATGTTTCCAATAGACGCCACCACAAGGGACTTATGGCAAACGGTCCCTAAGGTGGAGGGAGCAGTTTCTACCTTAGCTAAGCGTACCACTATCCCGGTGGAGGATAGCTGTGCTTTTTCAGATCCAATGGATAAAAAGTTAGAGGGTTACCTTAAGAAAATGTTTGTTCAACAAGGTTTTATATTGCAACCCCTTGCATGCATTGCGCCGATCACGGCTGCAGCGGCATTCTGGATTGAGTCTCTGGAAGAGAACATTGGTTCAGCTACTCTGGACGACATTACGGACAGGCTTAGAGTCCTTAAACTAGCTAATTCATTCATTTCGGAGGCCGTAGTACATCTTACTAAACTTACGGCGAAGAATTCAGGATTCGCCATTCAGGCACGCAGGGCGCTGTGGCTAAAATCCTGGTCAGCTGATGTTACTTCTAAGTCTAAATTGCTTAATATACCTTTCAAAGGGCAGACCTTATTCGGGCCCGGGTTGAAAGAGATTATCGCTGACATTACAGGAGGTAAAGGCCATGCCCTGCCTCAGGACAAAGCCAAGACTAGACAGTCTAATTTTCGTTCCTTTCGTAATTTCAAAGCAGGAGCAGCATCAACTTCCTCTGCACCAAAACAGGAAGGAGCTGTTGCTCGCTACAGACAAGGCTGGAAACCTAACCAGTCCTGGAACAAGGGCAAGCAGACTAGGAAACCTGCTGCTGCCCCTAAAACAGCATGAATTGAGGGCCCCCGATCCGGGATCGGATCTAGTGGGGGGCAGACTTTCTCTCTTCGCCCAGGCTTGGGCAAGAGATGTTCAGGATCCCTGGGCGCTAGAGATAATATCTCAGGGATACCTTCTGGACTTCAAATACTCTCCTCCAAGAGAGAGATTTCATCTGTCAAGATTGTCAACAATCCAGACAAAGAAAGAGGCGTTTCTACGCTGCGTACAAGAGCTCTTGTTAATGGGAGTAATCCATCCAGTTCCACGATCGGAACAGGGACAGGGGTTTTACTCAAATCTGTTTGTGGTTCCCAAAAAAGAGGGAACTTTCAGACCAATCCTGGACTTAAAGATCCTAAACAAATTCCTAAGAGTCCCATCGTTCAAGATGGAGACTATTCGGACAATTTTACCTATGATCCAAGAGGGTCAGTACATGACCACTGTAGATTTAAAAGATGCTTACCTTCACATACCGATTCACAAAGATCATTATCGGTACCTAAGGTTTGCCTTCCTAGACAAGCATTACCAGTTTGTGGCTCTTCCATTCGGATTGGCTACAGCTCCAAGAATCTTCACAAAGGTTCTGGGTGCTCTTCTGGCGGTACTAAGACCGCGGGGAATCTCGGTAGCTCCATACCTAGACGACATTCTGATACAAGCTTCAAGCTTTCAAACTGCCAAGTCTCATACAGAGTTAGTGCTGGCATTTCTAAGGTCACATGGATGGAAGGTGAACGAAAAGAAAAGTTCACTCGTTCCACTCACAAGAGTTCCCTTCCTGGGGACTCTTATAGATTTTGTAGAAATGAAGATTTACCTGACAGAGGACAGGCTAACAAGACTTCAAAGTGCTTGCCGCACCCTTCATTCCATTCAACACCCGTCAGTGGCTCAATGCATGGAGGTAATCGGCTTAATGGTAGCGGCAATGGACATAGTACCCTTTGCACGCTTACACCTCAGACCACTGCAACTGTGCATGCTAAGTCAGTGGAATGGGGATTACTCAGACTTATCCCCTTCTCTGAATCTGGATCAAGAGACCAGAAATTCTCTTCTATGGTGGCTTTCTCGGCCACATCTGTCCAGGGGGATGCCATTCAGCAGACCAGACTGGACAATTGTTACAACAGACGCCAGCCTTCTAGGTTGGGGTGCCGTCTGGAATTCCCTGAAGGCTCAGGGACAATGGAGTCAGGAGGAGAGTCTCCTGCCAATAAACATTCTGGAATTGAGAGCAGTTCTCAATGCCCTCCTGGCTTGGCCCCAGTTGACAACTCGGGGGTTCATCAGGTTTCAGTCGGACAACATCACGACTGTAGCTTACATCAACCATCAGGGAGGGACAAGAAGCTCCCTAGCTATGATGGAAGTATCAAAGATAATTCGCTGGGCAGAGTCTCACTCTTGCCACCTGTCAGCAATCCACATCCCGGGAGTGGAGAACTGGGAGGCGGATTTCTTAAGTCGTCAGACTTTTCATCCGGGGGAGTGGGAACTTCATCCGGAGGTCTTTGCCCAAATACTTCGACGTTGGGGCAAACCAGAGATAGATCTCATGGCGTCTCGACAGAACGCCAAGCTTCCTCGTTACGGGTCCAGATCCAGGGATCCAGGAGCAGTCCTGATAGATGCTCTGACAGCACCTTGGGACTTCAGGATGGCTTTCGTGTTTCCACCCTTCCCGTTGCTTCCTCGATTGATTGCCAGAATCAAACAAGAGAGAGCATCAGTGATTCTAATAGCACCTGCGTGGCCACGCAGGACTTGGTATGCAGACCTGGTGGACATGTCATCCTGTCCACCTTGGTCTCTACCTCTGAAACAGGACCTTCTGATACAGGGTCCCTTCAAACATCAAAATCTAACTTCTCTGAAGCTGACTGCTTGGAAATTGAACGCTTGATTTTATCAAGACGTGGTTTTTCTGAGTCAGTTATTGATACCTTAATACAGGCTAGGAAACCTGTTACCAGAAAGATTTACCATAAGATATGGCGTAAATACCTATATTGGTGTGAATCCAAGGGTTACTCTTGGAGTAAGGTTAGGATTCCTAGGATATTGTCTTTTCTACAAGAAGGTTTAGAAAAGGGTTTATCTGCTAGTTCATTAAAGGGACAGATCTCAGCTCTGTCCATTCTGTTACACAAACGTCTATCAGAAGTTCCTGACGTCCAGGCTTTTTGTCAGGCTTTGGCCAGGATTAAGCCTGTGTTTAAAACTGTTGCTCCACCATGGAGTTTAAACCTTGTTCTTAATGTTTTACAGGGCGTTCCGTTTGAACCCCTTCATTCCATTGATATAAAGTTGTTATCTTGGAAAGTTCTATTTTTAATGGCTATTTCCTCGGCTCGAAGAGTCTCTGAATTATCAGCCTTACATTGTGATTCTCCTTATTTGATTTTTCATTCGGATAAGGTAGTCCTGCGTACTAAACCTGGGTTCTTACCTAAGGTAGTTACTAACAGGAATATCAATCAAGAGATTGTTGTTCCTTCTTTATGCCCAAATCCTTCTTCAAAGAAGGAACGTCTACTGCACAACCTGGATGTAGTCCGTGCTCTAAAATTTTACTTACAGGCAACTAAGGAATTTCGACAAACGTCTTCTCTGTTTGTCATTTACTCTGGGCAGAGGAGAGGTCAAAAAGCTTCCGCTACCTCTCTTTCTTTTTGGCTTCGTAGCATAATTCGTTTAGCTTATGAGACTGCTGGACAGCAGCCTCCTGAAAGAATTACAGCTCATTCTACTAGAGCTGTGGCTTCCACTTGGGCCTTCAAGAATGAGGCCTCTGTTGAACAGATTTGCAAGGCTGCAAATTGGTCTTCGCTTCATACTTTTCCAAATTTTACAAATTTGACACTTTTGCTTCCTCTGAGGCTATTTTTGGGAGAAAGGTTCTTCAGGCAGTGGTTCCTTCTGTATAAAGAGCCTGCCTATCCCTCCCGTCATCCGTGTACTTTTGCTTTGGTATTGGTATCCCAGAAGTAATGATGACCCGTGGACTGATCACACTTAACAGAAGAAAACATAATTTATGCTTACCTGATAAATTCCTTTCTTCTGTAGTGTGATCAGTCCACGGCCCGCCCTGTTTTTAAGGCAGGTAAATGTTTTTTAATTTATACTCCAGTCACCACTTCACCCTTGGCTTTTCCTTTCTCGTTGGTCCTTGGTCGAATGACTGGGAGTGACGTAGAGGGGAGGAGCTATATGCAGCTCTGCTGGGTGAATCCTCTTGCACTTCCTGTTGGGGAGGAGTAATATCCCAGAAGTAATGATGACCCGTGGACTGATCACACTACAGAAGAAAGGAATTTATCAGGTAAGCATAAATTATGTTTTTTGAATGAAGAAAGGTTAAAATAATCTGTACAAGTTAACACTAATAGGAAATGCAAGTTTGTGCACAACTCATCCCTAGGCGGTGTTCTGTCGAGAACTCCAATCTGACATCACTTCCGGTATTTCAATACATCTGATTGGTCCGTGTCCAGTGAGTGACAGGATTCACAACCAATCAGATAGGCCCTGTAATCGCCTATCTTCACTATCTATTTTTCCTCCGCCTGGGGGGTTTAAGGGGTGCAAAGCCCCCCTTGTAAACCTCATTCCCCAAGATTTATTTGGGGTGTATGCCAAAGGGTCTGCGGTGGCCCCCCAGACAGAGGCAAAATAGATATTAAAATAAGAGTCACCGGAAGTGACGTCACATTGGAGTTTTGGAGGAATTGGAGTTCTCGACAGAACAGCGGCACATATTTCTCACCCGCTAATAAATACATCTGCCATAGCTTGATTTGTGGACAGTCCTACACATATAAAAACAAAAAAGTAGATTGTATTCAAGCTAAGAACATTCATCTTTCAAAAATCATAAAATAAGCATGTGCATTTCTCTTGTTAAGTGTGTTCAGTCCACGGGTCATCCATTACTTATGGGATATATTCTCCTTCCCAACAGGAAGTTGCAAGAGGATCACCCAAGCAGAACTGCTATATAGCTCCTCCCCTCACATGTCATATCCAGTCATTCTCTTGCAAGTCTCAACAAAGAAGGAGGTCGCGAGAGGAGATAGGAGTTTTTACCTAATTATTCTTCAATCAAAAGTTTATTATTTTAAAATGGCACCGGAGTGTGCTGTTTTTTTCTCTCAGGCAGTATTTAGAAGAAGAATCTGCCTGCGTTTTTCTATGATCTTAGCAGACGTAACTAAGATCCACTGGCTGTTCTCGCAAATTCTGAGGAGTGGGGTAACTTCAGATAATGGAATAGCAGGCGGGGTCCCCCGCAAATGAGGTATGTGCAGTAAATATTTTCGAGGAATGGAATTGACTAAGAAAACACTGCTGTTACCCATATGATGTAAGTACAGCCTTTAATGCAGTAGTAGCGACTGGTATCAGGCTGATAAATGTATGCACAGTTGAGTTATTTTCTAGGGACTAGAATCTGACTGAGAAAATACTGTTAATACTGAAACAAATGTATGAGCCTTAACTGCAGTAGAAGCGACTGGTAGCAGGCTTAGTGATAACTTTGCATAACCCTGGAAAGTTGTTTTTTAAAACGTTTACTGGCATGTTATTCGTTTTGTGAGGTACTTTGGTGATAAACCCTTTTGGGCATGATTTTTTTCCACATGGCTATCGTATATTTCTACATAGAAACCGTTGTAACAGGTCTCCCACTGTTGTAATATGAGTGGGAGGGGCCTTTTTTAGCGCCTTGTTGCGCAGTTAAAATTCTAGCACAGTCTTCCTGCTTCTTCCTCCTTGATCCAGGACGTCTCCAGAGAGCGCAGGGGTCTTCAAAATTCATTTTTGAGGGAGGTAATCAGTCACAGCAGACCTGTGATAGTGTGTTTGACTGTGAGAAAAACGTTAAATCTTAAATTGATTATCCGGTTTTGGGTATTGAGGGGTTAATCATCCGTTTGCTAGTGGGTGCAATCCTCTGCTAAATTCATACATTTACTGTTAAATTGTTGGCTATAACTGAATTAGTTCATTGTTATTTCAACTGTGACAGTTTTTTTGTGTTTTTAAAAGCGCTGCTGCGTTTTTTCTATTGCTTGTAAATTTATTGAAAGATTTTTTCCAAGCTTGCTAGCCTTCATTGCTAGTCTGTTTAAACATGTCTGATACAGATGAATCTACTTGTTCATTATGTTTAAAAGCCAATGTGGAGCCCAATAGAAATATGTGTACCAATTGTATTGATGTTACTTTAAATAAAAGTCAGTCTTTACCGGTAAAGAAATTATCACCAGACAACGAGGGGGAAGTTATGCCGATTAACTCTCCTCACGTGTCAGTACCTTCGCCTCCCGCTCAGGAGGTGCGTGACATTGTGGCGCCAAGTACATCAAGGCCCTTACAAATCACTTTGCATGATATGGCTAATGTTATGAAAGAAGTATTATCTAATTTGCCTGAGCTAAGAGGCAAGCGCGATAGCTCTGGGTTTAGGACAGAGCGCGCCGATGACACGAGAGCCATGTCCGATACTGCGTCACAATTTGCAGAACATGAGGACGGAGAGCTTCATTCTGTGGGTGACGGATCTGATCCGGGGAGACCGGATTCAGAAATTTCAAATTTAAGCTTGAGAACCTCCGTGTATTGCTAGGGGAGGTGTTAGCGGCTCTGAATGATTGCGACACGGTTGCAATCCCAGAGAAATTATGTAGGCTGGATAAATACTATGCGGTACCGGTGTGTACTGACGTTTTTCCTATACCTAAAAGGCTTACAGAGATTATTAGCAAGGAGTGGGATAGACCCGGTGTGCCCTTTTCCCCTCCTCCGATATTTAGAAAAATGTTCCCAATAGACACCACCACACGAGACTTATGGCAGACGGTCCCTAAGGTGGAGGGAGCAGTTTCTACTTTAGCCAAGCGTACCACTATCCCGGTGGAGGATAGTTGTGCTTTCTCAGATCCAATGGATAAAAAATTAGAAGGTTACCTTAAGAAAATGTTTGTTCAACAAGGTTTTATATTACAGCCCCTTGCATGCATTGCGCCCGTCACTGCTGCGGCGGCATTCTGGTTTGAGTCTCTGGAAGAGGCTATTCGCACAGCACCATTGGATGAGATTATGAACAAGCTTAAAGCCCTTAAGCTAGCTAATGCTTTTGTTTCGGATGCCGTTGTGCATTTAACCAAACTAACGGCTAAGAACTCCGGATTCGCCATCCAGGCGCGCAGAGCGTTATGGCTTAAATCCTGGTCAGCAGATGTAACTTCTAAATCTAAATTGCTTAATATTCCTTTCAATGGGCAAACCTTATTCGGGCCCGGCTTGAAAGAAATTATTGCTGACATTACTGGAGGTAAGGGTCACACCCTTCCTCAGGACAGGGCCAAATCAAAGGCCAAACAGTCTAATTTTCGTGCCTTTCGTAATTTCAAGGCAGGAGCAGCATCAACTTCCTCCGCTCCAAAACAGGAAGGGACTGCTACTCGTTACAGACAGGGTTGGAAAGGCAACCAGTCCTGGAACAAGGGCAAGCAGGCCAGAAAACCTACTTCTGCCCCTAAGACAGCATGAAGAAAGGGCCCCCTATCCGGAAACGGATCTAGCGGGGGGCAGACTTTCTCTCTTCGCCCAGGCCTGGGCAAGGGATGTCCAGGATCCCTGGGCGTTGGAGATCATATCTCAGGGATACCTTCTGGACTTCAAAACTTCTCCTCCACAAGGGAGATTTCATCTGTCAAGGTTATCAACAAACCTGATAAAGAAAGAGGCATTTCTACGATGTGTACAAGACCTCTTAGTAATGGGAGTGATCCACCCGGTTCCGCGGTCGGAACAAGGGCAGGGTTTTTACTCAAATCTGTGGTTCCCAAAAAAGAGGGTACCTTCAGGCCAATCTTGGACCTGAAAATCTTAAACAAATTCCTAAGGGTTCCATCGTTCAAAATGGAAACTATTCGAACCATCCTTCCCATGATCCAAGAGGGTCAGTATATGACCACAGTGGACCTAAAGGATGCCTACCTTCACATACCGATTCACAAAGATCATTATCGGTACCTAAGGTTTGCCTTTCTAGACAGGCATTACCAGTTTGTAGCTCTTCCCTTCGGGTTGGCTACGGCCCCGAGAATTTTTACAAAGGTTCTGGGCTCGCTTCTGGCGGTACTAAGACCGCGAGGCATAGTGGTGGCTCCGTACCTAGACGACATTCTGATACAAGCGTCAAGTTTTCAAAATGCAAAGTCTCATACAGAGATAGTTTTAGCATTTCTGAGGTCGCATGGGTGGAAAGTGAACATGGAAAAGAGTTCTCTGTTCCCACTCACAAGGGTTCCCTTTCTAGGGACTCTTATAGATTCTGTAGAGATGAAGATTTACCTGACGGAGTCCAGGTTATCAAAAATCCTAAATGCTTGCCGTGTCCTTCATTCCATTCCGAGCCCATCAGTAGCTCAGTGCATGGAAGTAATCGGCTTAATGGTCGCGGCAATGGACATAATGCCATTTGCGCGCCTGCATCTCAGACCGCTGCAACTATGCATGCTAAGTCAATGGAATGGGGATTACTCAGATCTGTCCCCTTTAATAAATCTGGACCAGGAGACCAGAGATTCTCTTCTCTGGTGGTTGTCGCGGGTTCATCTGTCCAAAGGAATGACTTTTCGCAAGCCAGATTGGATGATTGTAACAACAGATGCCAGCCTACTAGGCTGGGGTGCAGTCTGGAACTCCCTGAAGGCTCAGGGATCATGGACTCAGGAGGAGAAACTCCTTCCAATAAACATTCTGGAATTAAGAGCAATATTCAATGCTCTTCTAGCTTGGCCTCAGTTAGCAACACTGAGGTTCATCAGATTTCAGTCGGACAACATCACGACTGTGGCTTACATCAATCATCAAGGGGGAACCAGGAGTTCCCTAGCGATGTTGGAAGTCTCGAAGATAATTCGCTGGGCAGAGTCTCACTCTTGTCACCTGTCAGCGATTTACATCCCAGGCGTGGAGAACTGGGAGGCGGACTTTCTAAGTCGCCAGACCTTTCATCCGGGGGAGTGGGAACTTCACCCGGAGGTGTTTGCTCAACTGATTCTTCGTTGGGGCGAACCGGAGCTGGATCTCATGGCATCTCGCCAGAACGCCAAGCTTCCTTGTTACGGATCCAGATCCAGGGACCCGGGAGCGGTGCTGGTAGATGCACTAGCAGCCCCTTGGGTTTTCAACATGGCTTATGTGTTTCCACCATTTCCGTTGCTACCTCGACTGATTGCCAGGATCAAACAGGAGAGAGCATCAGTGATTCTGATAGCGCCTGCGTGGCCACGCAGGACCTGGTATGCAGACCTAGTGGACATGTCGTCCTGTCCACCATGGTCTCTGCCTCTGAGGCAGGACCTTCTAATTCAGGGTCCTTTCAACCATCCAAGCCTAATTTCACTGAGGCTGACTGCATGGAGATTGAACGCTTGATTCTATCAAAGCATGGTTTTTCGGAGTCGGTTATTGACACATTAATACAGGCTCGGAAACCTGTTACCAGAAAAATTTACCATAAGATATGGCGTAAATATTTATATTGGTGTGAATCCAAGAGTTACTCATGGAGTAAAGTTAGGATTCCTAGGATATTGGCTTTTCTACAAGAAGGTTTAGAAAAGGGTTTATCCGCTAGTTCGTTAAAGGGACAGATTTCTGCTCTCTCTATTCTTTTACACAAACGTCTGGCAGAGAATCCAGACGTCCAGGCGTTTTGTCAGGCTTTAACTAGGATTAAGCCTGTGTTTAAAACTGTTGCTCCTCCGTGGAGCTTAAATTTGGTTCTTAAAGTTCTTCAGGGTGTTCCGTTTGAACCCCTTCATTCCATTGATATTAAGCTTTTATCTTGGAAAGTTCTGTTTTTGATGGCTATTTCCTCAGCTCGAAGAGTCTCTGAGTTATCTGCCTTACATTGCGATTCTCCTTATCTGATTTTTCATTCAGACAAGGTAGTTCTGCGTACTAAACCTGGGTTTTTACCTAAGTTTGTTTCTAACAGGAATATCAATCAAGAGATTGTTGTTCCATCATTATGTCCTAATCCTTCTTCAAAGAAGGAGCGTCTTTTGCATAATCTGGACGTAGTCCGTGCCCTGAAGTTCTACTTACAGGCAACTAAAGATTTTCGGCAAACTTCTTCTCTGTTTGTCGTTTATTCTGGTCAGAGGAGAGGTCAAAAGGCTTCGGCCACCTCTCTCTCTTTTTGGCTTCGTAGCATAATACGTTTAGCCTATGAGACTGCTGGACAGCAGCCTCCTGAAAGAATTACAGCTCATTCCACTAGAGCTGTGGCTTCCACCTGGGCCTTTAAGAATGAGGCCTCTGTTGAACAGATTTGCAAGGCTGCAACTTGGTCTTCACTTCATACCTTTTCAAAATTTTACAAATTTGACACTTTTGCTTCTTCGGAGGCTGTTTTTGGGAGAAAGGTTCTTCAGGCAGTGGTTCCTTCTGTTTAATGTTCCTGCCTTGTCCCTCCCATCATCCGTGTACTTTAGCTTTGGTATTGGTATCCCATAAGTAATGGATGACCCGTGGACTGAACACACTTAACAAGAGAAAACATAATTTATGCTTACCTGATAAATTTATTTCTCTTGTAGTGTGTTCAGTCCACGGCCCGCCCTGTCTTTTTTGAGGCAGTTCTAAATTTTAATTAAAACTCCAGTCACCACTGCACCCTATAGTTTTTCCTTTCTCGTCTTGTTTCGGTCGAATGACTGGATATCACATGTGAGGGGAGGAGCTATATAGCAGCTCTGCTTGGGTGATCCTCTTGCAACTTCCTGTTGGGAAGGAGAATATATCCCATAAGTAATGGATGACCCGTGGACTGAACACACTACAAGAGAAATAAATTTATCAGGTAAGCATAAATTATGTTTTTTTCATTTTTGGCATTTATTTTAGAAAAAAATGTCGAATGTGGCCACAGGCAGCAGCTCTTTTTCAGCGCTGGATTTATTTGTGTCAAGGTGCAAAACACAAATATCTGGGTTTTCACTTCGACACAAATAAACCCGGCCCAAAAAGGCACTATAAAATACAACTTAAGAATTCAGTGTTCTTTTAGTCTTCATTGATATGAAGATTTTTATATTTTGCAGCATGCTTTGCTTTGTGGTCATGTACTGATCTTCACATCACTCCTGATCTGCTGCACCTCTCTGCCAATCCTGCTGCTGTTATATAGAAAATCATATAATTTACCACCTAAGATCTGGTGCATTTATGTAGAAAATCATATCATTTACCCCTAAGATCTGCTGCAGTTATGTAGAGAATCATATCATTTACCCCTAAGATCTGCTGCAGTTATGTAGAAAATGATATCATTTACCCCTAAGATCTGCTGCAGTTATGTACAGAATCATATCATTTACCCCTAAGATCTGCTGCAGTTATGTAGAGAATCATATCATTTACCCCTAAGATCTGCTGCAGTTATGTAGAGAATCATATCATTTACCCCTAAGATCTGCTGCAGTTATGTAGAGAATCATATCATTTACCCCTAAGATCTGCTGCAGTTATGTAGAGAATCATATCATTTACCCCTAAGATCTGCTGCAGTTATGTAGAGAATCATATCATTTACCCCTAAGATCTGCTGCAGTTATGTAGAGAATCATATCATTTACCCCTAAGATCTGCTGCAGTTATGTAGAGAATCATATCATTTACCCCTAAGATCTGCTGCAGTTATGTAGAGAATCATATCATTTACCCCTAAGATCTGCTGCAGTTATGTAGAGAATCATATCATTTACCCCTAAGATCTGCTGCAGTTATGTAGAGAATCATATCATTTACCCCTAAGATCTGCTGCAGTTATGTAGAGAATCATATCATTTACCCCTAAGATCTGCTGCAGTTATGTAGAGAATGATATCATTTACCCCCTAAGATCTGCTGCAATTATGTAGAGAATCATATTATTTACCCCTAAGATCTGCTGCAGTTATGTAGAGAATCATATCATTTAGCCCCTAAGGTCTGCTGCAGTTATGTAGAATATTATAAAATGTACCCCCCTAAGATCTGCTGCAGTTATGTAGAGAATCATATTATTTACCCCTAAGATCTGCTGCAGTTATGTAGAGAATCATATAATTTACCCCCTAAGATCTGCTGCAGTTATGTAGAGAATCATATCATTTACCCCCTAAGATCTGCTGCAGTTATGTAGAGAATCATATTATTTACCCCTAAGATCTGCTGCAGTTATGTAGAGAATCATATTATTTACCCCCTAAGATCTGCTGCAGTTATGTAGAGAATCATCATATAATTTTCCCCCTAAGATCTGTGGCATACTGCACAAATTAGGCTGTTTACCTACTTGTCTTTGACTCATGTTAATCTTCATGACATCACTCTCACCCAACCACACACTCTATTTCATCTCAATTCAGCACCTAGATTTTGTTTTTATAGTGTCTTTTTATATAGTGGTTTGGAATGTTTTGGAGTACAAATGAAAAATGATTACTTAAAGTCCTTCTGCTTTTTTATTTTATGAAATATATATACCAGCTATTGGATGTCAGAGATAGGTGTGCATTTTGAATTAGTGGTATCAAGCAATCTTACGTTTCTTTTTTTTCCAGGTTCTACAAGCTATCCAAAATCTAACCCGGCTATTGTACAGTATACAGGTATAATGTGCATATATTGTTCTACTAAATAATAACTGAGTGATATTTTACACAGATATAAGATTACTTTTTTTTTACAAGGAAATAATTGCCAAATGGAGACATTTGACTGCAATTCTAAATTAGCTATATGCATTAATAGGTTACTTTGAGCAAAGCTTTATGATACACATGTTAGAGGAACATCATCAAGCATTTCCATTTACCTCCATAAACTTGAATTTCTAAGCAAGAACAATAACAATAGAACACATTATTACCTTTGGTATTTTTGTTTTTTTTTTGGGGGGGGGGGGTTTGCAGTTGAGATTCACCATTTTTGGCAATTAATGGTTTGTGTTTATTTTGTAAAAATCTGTATAATAGAAATAGATTTGCAGAGATGTCGATGCAGAGAGGGCCGCAATTTTTTTTATTTGATCGCATTTGGCAGTGAAATGGTGGTGTGAAATATACCAAAATGGGCCTAGATCAATACTTTGGGTTGTCTACAAAAAAATATATATATATAGTTTTGATAGGTAAATATAAAAAAGGCTCTATTTCTGTTTAAATGTAGTGACGGCAAAAATGCTAAAAATGCTCTTGTCTTTTGGGGAAGTTTTTGTCAAAAATGCCCGGTCCTTAAGGAGTTAATATACTTTTAACCTCTGTGATTACCTTGTATCCAAGCCTCTTTTGACAGCCCTCTGATCACATGGATATTTATTATCTATTGACTTGCATTTTAGCCAATTAGTTCAGTGCCATGCACAACTGCACGGAAGAGAGCACAATGAGCACAATGTTAATGTTAATATAAAGATATATTTGTAAATAATTTTATACACTACAGCAGGTAAAATGGAATAGTGACTCATTAAAGCATGGGAAAATTGACAGTACGATGACCCTTTAAGAATATTAGCCAGATATGTTTTTGAATGATCATTCTTAAAGTGACCGTGTACTCAGGCAAGTAACAGACAAGTTAATTATACTTAAAGCTGGTGTAGGAACACCCTTTAAAAAAGTGCTCAACTGTCTCCTACTCCCCACTGGGAGATTTCTTTATTTTGATATATCTTGTTTACATATCTTTTCTGTAGCCAATTTTTGCAATATTGTCATGTTAGCATAGATTGTGGTTTTAACAGTAAAAGCATATATATCAAATTACATAATAAAGGTATATGACTTATTTGTAAACCATTTGATACTTTTAGCAGGTAAAAGGAATCATTGGTAACATGAAACAGGAGAAACTCTTATAAGATACCATCCTTTCTTCTGTTAAGTGTGATCAGTCCACGGGTCATCATTACTTCTGGGATATTACTCCTCCCCAACAGGAAGTGCAAGAGGATTCACCCAGCAGAGCTGCATATAGCTCCTCCCCTCTACGTCACTCCCAGTCATTCTCTTGCACCCAACGACTAGATAGGATGTGTGAGAGGACTATGGTGATTATACTTAGTTTTATATCTTCAATCAAAAGTTTGTTATTTTAAAATAGCACCGGAGTGTGTTATTACCTCTCTGGCAGAGTTTGAAGAAGAATCTACCAGAGTTTTGCTATGATTTTAGCCGGAGTAGTTAAGATCATATTGCTGTTCTCGGCCATCTGAGGAGTGAGGTAAACTTCAGATCAGGGGACAGCGGGCAGATGAATCTGCATAGAGGTATGTAGCAGTTTTTATTTTCTGACAATGGAATTGATGAGAAAATCCTGCCATACCGATATAATGTCATGTATGTATACTTTACACTTCAGTATTCTGGGGAATGGTACTTCACTAGAATTACACTGTAAGAAATACATAAAGCTGTTTAATAACTAGAGATTATGTTTAACGTTTTTGCTGGAATGTAAAATCGTTTTCATTTGCTGAGGTACTGTGTGAATAAATGTTTGGGCACTATTTTTCCACTTGGCAGTTGCTTAATCTGTTTTTCTGACAGTTTCTGTTCTCCCTCACTGCTGTGTGTGAGGGGGAGGGGCCGTTTTTTGGCGCTTTTTCTATACATCAAATATTTCAGTCAGCAACTCATTGTATTCCCTGCATGATCCGGTTCATCTCTACAGAGCTCAGGGGTCTTCAAACTTATTTTGAGGGAGGTAATTTCTCTCAGCAGAGCTGTGAGAATTATAGTTTGACTGAGATAAAAAACGTTTATTCTGTAATTTGTTTCCTGCTTTCAGAATTTGTTATCTTTGCTAATGGGATTAAACCTTTGCTAAAGTTGTGTTGTTTACAAGGATTGAGGCTATAACTGTTTCAATTTATTAATTTTCAACTGTCATAGATCTTCTGTGCTTCTTAAAGGCACAGTACATTTTAATATTATTCTAATTGAATTGTATTTCCAAGTTGCAAGTTTATTTGCTAGTGTGTTAAACATGTCTGATTCAGAGGATGATACCTGTGTCATTTGTTGCAATGCCAAAGTGGAGCCCAATAGAAATTTATGTACTAACTGTATTGATGCTACTTTAAATAAAAGTCAATCTGTACAAATTGAACAAATTTCACCAAACAACGAGGGGAGAGTTATGCCGACTAACTCGCCTCACGTGTCAGTACCTACATCTCCCGCTCAGAGGGAGGTGCGTGATATTGTAGCGCCGAGTACATCTGGGCGGCCATTACAAATCACATTACAGGATATGGCTACTGTTATGACTGAGGTTTTGGCTAAATTACCAGAACTAAGAGGTAAGCGTGATCACTCTGGGGTGAGAACAGAGTGCGCTGATAATATTAGGGCCATGTCAGACACTGCGTCACAGGTGGCAGAACATGAGGACGGAGAACTTCATTCTGTGGGTGACGGTTCTGATCCAAATAGACTGGATTCAGATATTTCAAATTTTAAATTTAAACTGGAAAACCTCCGTGTATTACTAGGGGAGGTGTTAGCGGCTCTGAATGATTGTAACACAGTTGCAATACCAGAGAAAATGTGTAGGTTGGATAAATATTTTGCGGTACCGACGAGTACTGAGGTTTTTCCTATACCTAAGAGACTTACTGAAATTGTTACTAAGGAGTGGGATAGACCCGGTGTGCCGTTCTCACCCCCTCCGATATTTAGAAAAATGTTTCCAATAGACGCCACCACAAGGGACTTATGGCAAACGGTCCCTAAGGTGGAGGGAGCAGTTTCTACCTTAGCTAAGCGTACCACTATCCCGGTGGAGGATAGCTGTGCTTTTTCAGATCCAATGGATAAAAAGTTAGAGGGTTACCTTAAGAAAATGTTTGTTCAACAAGGTTTTATATTGCAACCCCTTGCATGCATTGCGCCGATCACGGCTGCAGCGGCATTCTGGATTGAGTCTCTGGAAGAGAACATTGGTTCAGCTACTCTGGACGACATTACGGACAGGCTTAGAGTCCTTAAACTAGCTAATTCATTCATTTCGGAGGCCGTAGTACATCTTACTAAACTTACGGCGAAGAATTCAGGATTCGCCATTCAGGCACGCAGGGCGCTGTGGCTAAAATCCTGGTCAGCTGATGTTACTTCTAAGTCTAAATTGCTTAATATACCTTTCAAAGGGCAGACCTTATTCGGGCCCGGGTTGAAAGAGATTATCGCTGACATTACAGGAGGTAAAGGCCATGCCCTGCCTCAGGACAAAGCCAAAGCCAAGACTAGACAGTCTAATTTTCGTTCCTTTCGTAATTTCAAAGCAGGAGCAGCATCAACTTCCTCTGCACCAAAACAGGAAGGAGCTGTTGCTCGCTACAGACAAGGCTGGAAACCTAACCAGTCCTGGAACAAGGGCAAGCAGACTAGGAAACCTGCTGCTGCCCCTAAAACAGCATGAATTGAGGGCCCCCGATCCGGGATCGGATCTAGTGGGGGGCAGACTTTCTCTCTTCGTCCAGGCTTGGGCAAGAGATGTTCAGGATCCCTGGGCGCTAGAGATAATATCTCAGGGATACCTTCTGGACTTCAAATACTCTCCTCCAAGAGAGAGATTTCATCTGTCAAGATTGTCAACAATCCAGACAAAGAAAGAGGCGTTTCTACGCTGCGTACAAGAGCTCTTGTTAATGGGAGTAATCCATCCAGTTCCACGATCGGAACAGGGACAGGGGTTTTACTCAAATCTGTTTGTGGTTCCCAAAAAAGAGGGAACTTTCAGACCAATCCTGGACTTAAAGATCCTAAACAAATTCCTAAGAGTTCCATCGTTCAAGATGGAGACTATTCGGACAATTTTACCTATGATCCAAGAGGGTCAATACATGACCACTGTAGATTTAAAAGATGCTTACCTTCACATACCGATTCACAAAGATCATTATCGGTACCTAAGGTTTGCCTTCCTAGACAGGCATTACCAGTTTGTGGCTCTTCCATTCGGATTGGCTACAGCTCCAAGAATCTTCACAAAGGTTCTGGGTGCTCTTCTGGCGGTACTAAGACCGCGGGGAATCTTGGTAGCTCCATACCTAGACGACATTCTGATACAAGCTTCAAGCTTTCAAACTGCCAAGTCTCATACAGAGTTAGTGCTGGCATTTCTAAGGTCACATGTATGGAAGGTGAACGAAAAGAAAAGTTCACTCGTTCCACTCACAAGAGTTCCCTTCCTGGGGACTCTTATAGATTCTGTAGAAATGAAGATTTACCTGACAGAGGACAGGCTAACAAGACTTCAAAGTGCTTGCCGCACCCTTCATTCCATTCAACACCCGTCAGTGGCTCAATGCATGGAGGTAATCGGCTTAATGGTAGCGGCAATGG
Source organism: Bombina bombina (assembly GCF_027579735.1). Classification (NCBI taxonomy): domain Eukaryota; kingdom Metazoa; phylum Chordata; class Amphibia; order Anura; family Bombinatoridae; genus Bombina; species Bombina bombina. The sequence goes on along the minus strand of NC_069500.1, from coordinate 196,015,644 downwards.
ACATAGTACCCTTTGCACGCTTACACCTCAGACCACTGCAACTGTGCATGCTAAGTCAGTGGAATGGGGATTACTCAGACTTATCCCCTTCTCTGAATCTGGATCAAGAGACCAGAAATTCTCTTCTATGGTGGCTTTCTCGGCCACATCTGTCCAGGGGGATGCCATTCAGCAGACCAGACTGGACAATTGTAACAACAGACGCCAGCCTTCTAGGTTGGGGTGCCGTCTGGAATTCTCTGAAGGCTCAGGGACAATGGAGTCAGGAGGAGAGTCTCCTGCCAATAAACATTCTGGAATTGAGAGCAGTTCTCAATGCCCTCCTGGCTTGGCCCCAGTTGACAACTCGGGGGTTCATCAGGTTTCAGTCGGACAACATCACGACTGTAGCTTACATCTACCATCAGGGAGGGACAAGAAGCTCCCTAGCTATGATGGAAGTATCAAAGATAATTTGCTGGGCAGAGTCTCACTCTTGCCACCTGTCAGCAATCCACATCCCGGGAGTGGAGAACTGGGAGGCGGATTTCTTAAGTCGTCAGACTTTTCATCCGGGGGAGTGGGAACTTCATCCGGAGGTCTTTGCCCAAATACTTCGACGTTGGGGCAAACCAGAGATAGATCTCATTGCGTCTCGACAGAACGCCAAGCTTCCTCGTTACGGGTCCAGATCCAGGGATCCAGGAGCAGTCCTGATAGATGCTCTGACAGCACCTTGGGACTTCAGGATGGCTTACGTGTTTCCACCCTTCCCGTTGCTTCCTCGATTGATTGCCAGAATCAAACAAGAGAGAGCATCAGTGATTCTAATAGCACCTGCGTGGCCACGCAGGACTTGGTATGCAGACCTGGTGGACATGTCATCCTGTCCACCTTGGTCTCTACCTCTGAAACAGGACCTTCTGATACAGGGTCCCTTCAAACATCAAAATCTAACTTCTCTGAAGCTGACTGCTTGGAAATTGAACGCTTGATTTTATCAAGACGTGGATTTTCTGAGTCAGTTATTGATACCTTAATACAGGCTAGGAAACCTGTTACCAGAAAGATTTACCATAAGATATGGCGTAAATACCTATATTGGTGTGAATCCAAAGGTTACTCTTGGAGTAAGGTTAGGATTCCTAGGATATTGTCTTTTCTACAAGAAGGTTTAGAAAAGGGTTTATCTGCTAGTTCATTAAAGGGACAGATCTCAGCTCTGTCCATTCTGTTACACAAACGTCTGTCAGAAGTTCCTGACGTCCAGGCTTTTTGTCAGGCTTTGGCCAGAATTAAGCCTGTGTTTAAAACTGTTGCTCCACCATGGAGTTTAAACCTTGTTCTTAATGTTTTACAGGGCGTTCCGTTTGAACCCCTTCATTCCATTGATATAAAGTTGTTATCTTGGAAAGTTCTATTTTTAATGGCTATTTCCTCGGCTCGAAGAGTCTCTGAATTATCAGCCTTACATTGTGATTCTCCTTATTTGATTTTTCATTCGGATAAGGTAGTCCTGCGTACTAAACCTGGGTTCTTACCTAAGGTAGTTACTAACAGGAATATCAATCAAGAGATTGTTGTTCCTTCTTTATGCCCAAATCCTTCTTCAAAGAAGGAACGTCTACTGCACAACCTGGATGTAGTCCGTGCTCTAAAATTTTACTTACAGGCAACTAAGGAATTTCGACAAACGTCTTCTCTGTTTGTCATTTACTCTGGGCAGAGGAGAGGTCAAAAAGCTTCCGCTACCTCTCTTTCTTTTTGGCTTCGTAGCATAATTCGTTTAGCTTATGAGACTGCTGGACAGCAGCCTCCTGAAAAAATTACAGCTCATTCTACTAGAGCTGTGGCTTCCACTTGGGCCTTCAAGAATGAGGCCTCTGTTGAACAGATTTGCAAGGCTGCAACTTGGTCTTCGCTTCATACTTTTTCCAAATTTTACAAATTTGACACTTTTGCTTCTTCGGAGGCTATTTTTGGGAGAAAGGTTCTTCAGGCAGTGGTTCCTTCTGTATAAAGAGCCTGCCTATCCCTCCCGTCATCCGTGTACTTTTGCTTTGGTATTGGTATCCCAGAAGTAATGATGACCCGTGGACTGATCACACTTAACAGAAGAAAACATAATTTATGCTTACCTGATAAATTCCTTTCTTCTGTAGTGTGATCAGTCCACGGCCCGCCCTGTTTTTAAGGCAGGTAAATATTTTTTAATTTATACTCCAGTCACCACTTCACCCTTGGCTTTTCCTTTCTCGTTGGTCCTTGGTCGAATGACTGGGAGTGACGTAGAGGGGAGGAGCTATATGCAGCTCTGCTGGGTGAATCCTCTTGCACTTCCTGTTGGGGAGGAGTAATATCCCAGAAGTAATGATGACCCGTGGACTGATCACACTACAGAAGAAAGGAATTTATCAGGTAAGCATAAATTATGTTTTTAATATCAGACAGGGTGTGATATTTAAAATAATGATTCTATTTGTTCTTAAACACAGTTGTTTTTCACTATTGCAGTTTAATTTGGTGTGGTCATCACAGAACAGCAGATTGTTGGTTTCATGCCTTAGTCATTCACTATAAACATAATTATATGCTACTAATTCATCATGACATGTGACAGATAATAATTCATTTGTTGCCATTTGACAGGCTACTGTAGCCATGCAAGATAGCCAGATTGAATTCCATAAAGTACTTCTTCAAGAACATGAGCTGGGTATTAAAAATCTTTGTACCCGCGGGAACCTTCTGCTGGAACAGGAAAAATACCGCAACTTGGAGAAACACCGGGGAGACTTGGTTAATTTGCACAAACTTCAGAACCAATTTCACCAGGAACAGCAGAGATGGTCTCGGGAGTGTGACCAGAAACACAGGGAATACGATGAAAAAGAGAGCGTGCTCCATCGCAGGGAGGAGGAGTGTGCGGTACACGAGAGCCGACTACTGGAGAGGCGAGGCGAACTGCATCAGCAACTTCAGGAATTCCAGCAAAACCTAGACAGGCTAAAGGAAGGTCAGAGACTTGTAGAGAAGGAAAGGGAAGAGTTGTGTGTGCAGCTCCCGGAGAACTGGAAACACACCCGACAAAGCAGCTTGCCAGGGATATGTTCCCACAGTAAAGTACAGGTATGTGACTGTAATTGCACAGTGTAATGTAATAAGTTATGTAGAATAATGAGTGATTATTACTGTACTACTGGGCACAAAAACAAGATAATCCATTTCAAGTGTAATTCCCTAAAAAACATGTAACTTGTTATTGTAGCATTTTATTCTTACTGAGTCACATTGTTGTTCCACCTTTATTTGCTCTTATATTTCCTTGGGAAGATCTGTATTAAATGAGCACTTGGTGATTTTTAGATTATTTAGAAATAATTATTTCTTGTTAAGGTTCTAACATTTTTAGTGTTTGTAGCGAGCATTATATTCACTATTACATTCATTTATTTCTTTTACCTTTTATTTCTTTTTAACTTCATGTGCGCAGTGTCCATTACTTCCTGTCATAGCCTTAAATGAGGCTGGTCTCTCTCTATAGGAAGGCATATCTATAAATCTTCTAGAGTAACTTGAGCTGGCTTAGTGTTTAGTGAATTAAAGAGAAATGAGCAGTCAGTTTTGCCCATGCGCAAAAAAGGGCAGAATGCAACTTTAGTTACCAGCATGTCAGCTCTCCTATCTCCATGAGGGCATGGGGCTACAGTGAATATTTTTAAGTGCTCCTTTTGCAAGAAAAGTACCTTGTTTGCTATTTTTAAAACATTGTTACTTTTTATGTTTACTTTGATGTATCATATTTGTTTTTACTAAAGGAGCACTGTTTCATATCCCTTTAAGTATTGACATTTTCAGTATGGTGGGGAATACCACAGGCTAAAGCAGCTATTTCAAATACTAAAATAATAGTAAATAACTTTATAAACAATTTAATACACTCTAGCAGGTAAAATGGGTAACTTAGAAGAAATTAAAGGGGAAAATATTACAGTACACTGTTCCTTTAATGTAGAGGTTTATGCATTGATCCTAGTTCTAAGTTATTGATTTCTAAATCAAAGCAAAACTTGTTTCCCTTATGGATCAGTAGATTGCAGTAATAATTAAAATACATTTACTTTTAGCTCTGATAAGTGTATCATTTAGTTCTCATGGAAGCTGTGTGTATATAGAATGTTATTTATATTGTAACAAAACCTGTGTGTAACAGTAATGTACATAGTGCATAGTAACCGTATAGGAATGTATTTTTTTCTTTGTAAATCCCCTCATTTCTTTTACGGGGAATTATGGCAGAGGTTGCCTTGATGGTAGGCTTTACACCTTTTGTAAAAACTCATATCTTGCTCTTTATATTGAAGGTGTCCTAAGAAAAGTGTGACAGTGAAAAAAGCCCTGTTATACCGATACGTGCGCTTATTTATTAATAATTTATGCTTATGATATCCGCTATAGAAGGATACAATATTTAGTATATCAAGAATTTCCAAACACAGAATAGAAGTGGGATTTATATGCTTTACACATTCAGGGAAGGGATATTGCAGGTTTAATAAAGTAAGGACAGAGGTTACTGCAGAAAAGTGTTGGAAGAAGCATGAAGCCAAATGAAAGAGTTGTCTCTGTTTTTTGTTGCCTGTTTGCTCTCTTTTTCAATTTGTTTTTTCTGTGACAGGGAGGAAGAAACGCTCAGTCCGACAGTTTACAGTGTGGTGAATCTGCCTATATTAACAACGCTTTGGCTCAAATAACACTAAACAATTTTACATCTACTCCAAATCCATCATATTTGTTTGGTCACATTAGTAACAGTTCAAATGTAGCTCACACCACTGAGAACAATGCAATGGACAATTCTAATGAACCATGGAACTCCTTAGTATCGCGCCAAAGACTTGAAAGCTACTCTGCAATCTCCAGACACAGCAATAAAGATGCCTGTAACAATGGTAAATAATACATTTATCTCTTGTTCATTTATGTAAAGGCATTGAGGGGCTTTGATTCAATAAACATTCATTTTATTAATTCATACATTTATATATATTAATGGGGTACATTTATTAAGCTTTGCTTCTTTTGCCTCTCCCCCACCTCAGAAGTCAATCACCTGGACACTCTGGGTTTGGGGTGATTCACACAACCAATTGCGCAAGAGCAAGGGGGCAGCATTGCACAAGAAAGCTCTTGTATTGGATGAATGGCAGTTTGATTGCTGTCCAACTCATATCATCAGTTATAAAAACATGTACAAAAAAAAAAGCGATAGGCACTCACTGTTTCTTAACAAAAATGTCACAATCATTATTTAGAAGACTAGATTAAATATATGTGTGTGTGTATATATATATATATATATATATATATATATATATATATATATACACATACACAGCAAATTTTACAATTATGGGGAGGTGAAAAGTGAGTTTAAAATCCTCCACTAAGCCCTAACTTATTGTGTAGTTCATTAACAAATCTAGACAAGTCAGAAGGCTTGCTTTTCCCAAAGATAACCTCTGGATACATTGCTTCCAATGCAGCAAAGGGTATTAGGTAATATATGCAAATGAGGTTCACAATGACTGACTTTTTTAACTTCATAACATTAAGGAATCATCCTCTACTTTTAAGATGATATTATTCAAATTTAATCTATACCCTAATTTAAGATTTTTAGATATTTTAACTCCTAATTAATAAAATAATGCCTGGCTATTTCTCCAACATAGGTGTGTCCGGTCCACGGCGTCATCCTTACTTGTGGGATATTCTCTTCCCCAACAGGAAATGGCAAAGAGCCCAGCAAAGCTGGTCACATGATCCCTCCTAGGCTCCGCCTTCCCCAGTCATTCTCTTTGCCGTTGTACAGGCAACATCTCCACGGAGATGGCTTAGAGTTTTTTGGTGTTTAAATGTAGTTTTTATTCTTCAATCAAGAGTTTGTTATTTTAAAATAGTGCTGGTATGTACTATTTACTCTGAAACAGAAAAGAGATGAAGATTTCTGTTTGTAAGAGGAAAATGATTTTAGCAACCGTTACTAAAATCGATGGCTGTTTCCACACAGGACTGTTGAGAGGAATTAACTTCAGTTGGGGGAAACAGTGAGCAGACTTTTGCTGCTTGAGGTATGACACATTTCTAACAAGACTTGGTAATGCTGGAAGCTGTCATTTTCCCTATGGGATCCGGTAAGCCATTTTTATTAAATGAGAATAAAGGGCTTCACAAGGGCTTTAAAGACTGGTAGACATTTTTCTGGGCTAAAACGATTGATATATAAGCATTTTTAATACTTCATAGTTTTGAGGAGTTATTTTATTCTTGGGAATTATGTAAAATAACCGGCAGGCACTGTATTGGACACCTTTTTCACTGAGGGCCTTCTCTAATCATAGGCAGAGCCTCATTTTCGCGCCTCTATTGCGCAGTTGTTTTTGGGAAGCAAGACATGCAGATGCATGTGTGAGGAGCTCAGATACATAGAAAAAGCTTACCGAAGGCGTCATTTGGTATCGTATTCCCCTTTGGGCTTGGTTGGGTCTCAGCAAAGCAGATACCAGGGACTGTATAGGGGTTAAATATAAAAACTCCGGTTCCGTTATTTTAAGAGTTAAAGCTTTCAAATTTGGTGTGCAATACTTTTAAGACTTTAAGACACTGTGGTGAAATTTTGGTGAATTTTGAACAATTCCTTCATACTTTTTCACATTTTCAGTAATAAAGTGTGTTCAGTTTAAAATTTAAAGTGACAGTAACGGTTTTATTTTAAAACGTTTTTTGTACTTTGTTATCAAGTTTATGCCTGTTTAACATGTCTGAACTATCAGATAGACTATGTTCTGTATGTGGGGAAGCCAAGGTTCCTTCTCATTTAAATAGATGTGATTTATGTGACACAAAATTTAGAGAAAATGATGCCCAAGATGATTCCTCAAGTGAGGGGAGTAAGCATGGTACTGCATCATCCCCTCCTTCGTCTACGCCAGTCTTGCCCACACAGGAGGCCCCTAGTACATCTAGTGCGCCAATACTCCTTACTATGCAACAATTAACGGCTGTAATGGATAATTCTATCAAAAACATTTTAGCCAAAATGCCCACTTATCAGCGAAAGCGCGACTGCTCTGTTTTAGAAAATACTGAAGAGCATGAGGACGCTGATGATATTGGTTCTGAAGTGCCCCTACACCAGTCTGAGGGGGCCAGGGAGGTTTTGTCTGAGGGAGAAATTTCAGATTCAGGGAAAATTTCTCAACAAGCTGAACCTGATGTGATTACATTCAAATTTAAATTGGAACATCTCCGCGCTCTGCTTAAGGAGGTGTTATCTACTCTGGATGATTGTGAGAATTTGGTCATCCCAGAGAAATTATGTAAGATGGACAAGTTCCTAGAGGTCCCGGGGCCCCCCGAAGCTTTTCCTATACCCAAGCGGGTGGCGGACATTGTAAACAAAGAATGGGAAAGGCCTGGCATACCTTTTGTCCCTCCCCCTATATTTAAGAAATTGTTTCCTATGGTCGACCCCAGAAAGGACTTATGGCAGACAGTCCCCAAGGTCGAGGGGGCGGTTTCTACTCTAAACAAACGCACTACTATCCCTATAGAAGATAGTTGTGCTTTCAAAGATCCTATGGATAAAAAATTAGAGGGTTTGCTTAAAAAGATGTTTGTTCAGCAAGGTTACCTTCTACAACCAATTTCATGCATAGTTCCTGTCACTACAGCAGCGTGTTTCTGGTTCGATGAACTAGAAAAGTCGCTCAATAAAGATTCTTCTTATGAGGAGATTATGGACAGAATTCATGCTCTCAAATTGTCTAACTCTTTAACTTTAGACGCCACTTTGCAATTGGCTAGATTAGCGGCGAAAAATTCAGGGTTTGCTATTGTGGCGCGCAGAGCGCTTTGGCTAAAATCTTGGTCAGCGGATGCGTCTTCCAAGAACAAATTGCTTAACATACCTTTCAAGGGGAAAACGCTGTTTGGCCCTGACTTGAAAGAAATTATTTCTGATATCACTGGGGGTAAGGGCCACGCCCTTCCTCAGGATAGGTCTTTCAAGGCTAAAAATAAACCAAATTTTCGTCCCTTTCGCAGAAACGGACCAGCCCCAAGTGCTACATCCTCTAAGCAAGAGGGTAATACTTCTCAAGCCAAGCCAGCCTGGAGGCCAATGCAAGGCTGGAACAAGGGTAAGCAGGCCAAGAAACCTGCCACTGCTACCAAGACAGCATGAGATGTTGGCCCCCGATCCGGGACCGGATCTGGTGGGGGGCAGACTTTCTCTCTTCGCTCAGGCTTGGGCAAGAGATGTTCTGGATCCTTGGGCGCTAGAAATAGTCTCCCAAGGTTATCTTCTGGAATTCAAGGGGCTTCCCCCAAGGGGGAGGTTCCACAGGTCTCAATTGTCTTCAGACCACATAAAAAGACAGGCATTCTTACATTGTGTAGAAGACCTGTTAAAAATGGGAGTGATTCATCCTGTTCCATTAGGAGAACAAGGGATGGGATTCTACTCCAATCTGTTCATAGTTCCCAAAAAAGAGGGAACATTCAGACCAATCTTAGATCTCAAGATCCTAAACAAGTTTCTCAAGGTTCCATCGTTCAAAATGGAAACCATTCGGACAATTCTTCCTTCCATCCAGGAAGGTCAATTCATGACCACGGTGGATTTAAAGGATGCGTATCTACATATTCCTATCCACAAGGAACATCATTGGTTCCTAAGGTTCGCCTTTCTGGACAAGCATTACCAGTTTGTGGCACTTCCATTCGGATTAGCCACTGCTCCAAGAATTTTCACAAAGGTACTAGGGTCCCTTCTAGCGCTACTACGACCAAGGGGCATTGCAGTAGTACCTTACTTGGACGACATACTGATTCAAGCGTCGTCCCTACCACAAGCAAAGGCTCATACGGACATTGTCCTGGCCTTTCTCAGATCTCACGGGTGGAAAGTGAACGTAGAAAAAAGTTCTCTATCTCCGTCAACAAGAGTTCCCTTCTTGGGAACAATAATAAACTCCTTAGAAATGAGGATTTTTCTGACAGAGGCCAGAAAATCAAAACTTCTAAGCTCTTGTCAAGTACTTCATTCTGTTCCTCTTCCTTCCATAGCGCAGTGCATGGAAGTAATAGGTTTGATGGTCGCGGCAATGGACATAGTTCCTTTTGCGCGAATTCATCTGAGACCTTTACAACTGTGCATGCTCAGTCAGTGGAATGGGGATTATACAGACTTGTCTCCGACGATACAAGTAGATCAGAGGACCAGAGATTCACTCCGTTGGTGGCTGACCCTGGACAACCTGTCACAGGGGATGAGCTTCCGCAGACCAGAGTGGGTCATTGTCACGACCGACGCCAGTCTGGTGGGCTGGGGCGCGGTCTGGGAACTCCTGAAAGCTCAGGGTCTTTGGTCTCGGGAAGAATCTCTTCTCCCGATAAATATTCTGGAACTGAGAGCGATATTCAATGCTCTCAAGGCTTGGCCTCAGCTAGCAAAGGCCAAATTCATACGGTTTCAATCAGACAACATGACGACTGTTGCGTATATCAACCATCAAGGGGGAACAAGGAGTTCCCTGGCGATGGAAGAAGTGACCAAAATCATTCAATGGGCGGAGACTCACTCCTGCCACTTGTCTGCAATCCACATCCCAGGAGTGGAAAATTGGGAAGCGGATTTTCTGAGTCGTCAGACATTTCATCCGGGGGAGTGGGAACTCCATCCGGAAATCTTTGCCCAAATTACTCAATTGTGGGGCATTCCAGACATGGATCTGATGGCCTCTCGTCAGAACTTCAAGGTTCCTTGCTACGGGTCCAGATCCAGGGATCCCAAGGCGACTCTAGTAGATGCACTAGTAGCACCTTGGACCTTCAACCTAGCTTATGTATTCCCACCGTTTCCTCTCATCCCCAGGCTGGTAGCCAGGATCAATCAGGAGAGGGCATCGGTGATCTTGATAGCTCCTGCGTGGCCACGCAGGACTTGGTATGCAGACCTGGGGAATATGTCATCGGCTCCACCATGGAAGCTACCTTTGAGACAGGACCTTCTTGTTCAAGGTCCGTTCGAACATCCGAATCTGGCCTCACTCCAACTGACTGCTTGGAGATTGAACGCTTGATTTTATCAAAGCGAGGGTTCTCAGATTCTGTCATTGATACTCTTGTTCAGGCCAGAAAGAAAAATCTACCATAAAATATGGAAAAAATATATCTGTTGGTGTGAATCTAAAGGATTCCCATGGAACAAGATAAAAATTCCTAAGATTCTATCCTTTCTTCAGGAAGGTTTGGAGAAAGGATTATCTGCAAGTTCTTTGAAGGGACAGATTTCTGCTTTATCTGTTTTACTTCACAAAAAGCTGGCGGCTGTGCCAGATGTTCAAGCTTTTGTTCAGGCTCTGGTTAGAATCAAGCCTGTTTACAAACCTTTGACTCCTCCTTGGAGTCTCAATTTAGTTCTTTCAGTTCTTCAGGGGGTTCCGTTTGAACCCTTACATTCCGTAGATATTAAGTTATTATCTTGGAAAGTTTTGTTTTTGGTTGCAATTTCTTCTGCTAGAAGAGTTTCAGAGTTATCTGCTCTGCAGTGTTCTCCTCCTTATCTGGTGTTCCATGCAGATAAGGTGGTTTTGCGTACTAAACCTGGTTTTCTTCCGAAAGTTGTTTCTAACAAAAACATTAACCAGGAGATAGTCGTGCCTTCTTTGTGTCCGAATCCAGTTTCAAAGAAGGAACGTTTGTTGCACAATTTGGATGTGGTTCGTGCCCTAAAATTCTATTTAGATGCTACAAAGGATTTCAGACAAACATCTTCCTTGTTTGTTGTTTATTCTGGTAAAAGGAGAGGTCAAAAAGCAACTTCTACCTCTCTCTCTTTTTGGATTAAAAGCATCATCAGATTGGCTTACGAGACTGCCGGACGGCAGCCTCCTGAAAGAATCACAGCTCATTCCACTAGGGCCGTGGCTTCCACATGGGCCTTCAAGAACGAGGCTTCTGTTGATCAGATATGTAAGGCAGCGACTTGGTCTTCACTGCACACTTTTACTAAATTTTACAAATTTGATACTTTTGCTTCTTCTGAGGCTATTTTTGGGAGAAAGGTTTTGCAAGCCGTGGTGCCTTCCATCTAGGTGACCTGATTTGCTCCCTCCCATCATCCGTGTCCTAAAGCTTTGGTATTGGTTCCCACAAGTAAGGATGACGCCGTGGACCGGACACACCTATGTTGGAGAAAACAGAATTTATGTTTACCTGATAAATTACTTTCTCCAACGGTGTGTCCGGTCCACGGCCCGCCCTGGTTTTTTAATCAGGTCTGATAATTTATTTTCTTTAACTACAGTCACCACGGTATCATATGATTTCTCCTATGCAAATATTCCTCCTTTACGTCGGTCGAATGACTGGGGAAGGCGGAGCCTAGGAGGGATCATGTGACCAGCTTTGCTGGGCTCTTTGCCATTTCCTGTTGGGGAAGAGAATATCCCACAAGTAAGGATGACGCCGTGGACCGGACACACCGTTGGAGAAAGTAATTTATCAGGTAAACATAAATTCTGTTTTTAAATTATATCTCTCCACTTTTTCTTTTTCATCTCGCCCCAAGTGTAGATTTAGTGTAATTGACTTTTAAACCTGTAAACGTTCCGTATAATTCCAGAATTTCTCTTATTCTAGATATTTTTACATCAGCTCTTCTTACAAATAATAATATATCATCTTCATATAATGACTGTTTCTTTCATGTAATTGGCAAGAGTCCATGAGCTAGTGATGTATGGGATATACAATCCTACCAGGAGGGGCAAAGATTCCCAAAAATGCCTATAAATACACCCCTCACCACACCCACAATTCAGTTTTACAAACGTTGCCTCCTATGGAGGTGGTGAAGTAAGTATGTGCTCGATTTCTATGATTTCTTCTATGATAAGCGCTTCTAAGCATTTTGAAGCCCTATTCCTCTCAGAGTACAGTGTTTGTCAGAGGGATGAGAAGGGAGTATCGCCTATTGATTTTATGGGTTTCCTCGCGGGAAAAAGGTTCTCTATCAGTTGTAGGGATTCATCTCCTACCTCCCATTTCAGATCGACGATATTCTCTCATATTCCATTACCTCTACTGATAACCGTTTCAGTACTGGTTTGGCTATCTGCTATATGTGGATGGGTGTCTTTCGGTAAATATGTTTTTCTTATTTAAGACACTCTCAGCTATGGTTTGGTGCTTTATGTATTAATATAAAGTTTTAGATATATGTATTTTACTTATATTTGCCATGAGTCAGGTCTATGTATATTTCCTTTTGCAGACTGTCAGTTTCAGTTTGGGAAGCATGTTTAGGAAATTATTTGTCTCACCTGGGGTATAGTCCTTTTTTCAAATTGACTGTTTTTTCTTTTAATTTCGCGGGCAAAATTAGGCTAGCGAGCACGCAAAATGCTGTTATTTATTGCATCTGAAGCCCAATTCCTCTCAGAGTACAGTGTTTGTCAGAGGGATGTGAAGGGAGTATCGCCTTTTGATTTTATGGCTTTTCTTGCTGGAAATATTTTCAAAGGTTCTCTGTTATCGGTCGTAGGGATTAATCTCCTACCTCCCTTTTCAGGTCGACAATATACTCTTATATACCATTACCTCTGCTGATACTTTTTCAGTACTGGTTTGGCTATCTGCTATATGTGGACGGGTGTCTTTCGGTAAGTATGTTTTCATTATTTAAGACACTCTCAGCTATGGTTTGGCGCTTTATGTATTAATATAAAGTTTTAAATATATGTATTCTACTTAAAGGGCCATAATACCCAAAAGTTTAAACACTTGAAAGTGATGCAGCATAGCTGTAAAAAGCTGATTAGAAAATATCACCTGAACATCTCTATGTAAAAAAGAAAGATATTTTACCTCAAAAGTTCCTCAGTAGCCACCTCCCATTGTAAAGGATTTCTAAGCAGCATATTAGTGTGTCTGTCCCGGGACAACTGAAAGGATGAGCTTCGTGCACTCTCATATTATTTCACCAATCAGGTAAAGGAAGCTTACTATGAAATCTCATGAGAGTTAAGTCAAATCTCATGAGATCACAGTAAGAGTTCATGACCTCAGCACTGCTGATGCTGATTGGCTGCTGTTCATTTCTTCATTTTTTTACCTGCAGCTGGTAGCAGCTGAGTATAACTTTTTACACAGAACTTACTCTGGTGAGCTGAGGAAATAGTGAGGTAAAATATCTTCCATTTTTACATAGAGATACTCAGGTGATATTTTCCTGTCAGCTTTTTACAGTTATACTGCATCAGTTTCAAGTGATTTAGCATATGAGTATTATGTCCCTTTAAATTTGCTATGAGTCAGTTCTATGTGAATTTCCCTTTTGCAGTCTAAACAGTTTCAGTATAGGAATCATGTTTGGGAAGTTTATTTAAACTTTTTTTCTTACCTGGGGTTCAGTCTTTTTCTAATTTGACTTTCTTTTTTTCGCGGGCACATCTAGGCTCGCGAGAGCACAAAATGCTGTTTTTTTTAATGCATAATTTTTGTTGCAAATTTTTTTGCCGCAAAGTTGCGCCCTTAATGGCACAAATTTTATAATTTCCTGTGTCGTTGTTGACGCTAGTTGTTTTGGCGCAAAATTGCGTTTGTTATGACTTAAGTTGTGTAATTTCCTGGTATTAGTTTTGCGGCAAAAATGTTTTAACTTGTTTTTGCGTAATTCGTCATACTTGGCACCAAATTTTAGTTATTTTACCCCTCTTCCTCTATTGCTTGCTGTTTTCATGAACTTTCAAAGCTATTATGCCTTTTTGTTTTTCTCTACTGAAACTGTTACATTGTGGAAATTGACTTTTTTGCCTAATGTTATTTTTCTTTTTCTATTACATTTTGCGACATGTCTCATTCTGATCCTGACTCTGTTACTTTAGAAACTATGATGCCTTGGAACACAATTCTACAAAGCTAAGTGTTTACTTTTCATGTTTTTAGCTGTTGTTATTTCTCTTGTTAAGTGTATCCAGTCCACGGATCATCCATTACTTGTGGGATATTCTCCTTCCCAACAGGAAGTTGCAAGAGGCTCACCCACAGCAGAGCTGCTATATAGCTCCTCCCCTCACTGCCATATCCAGTCATTCTCTTGCAACTCTCAACAAAGATGGACGTAGTAAGAGGAGAGTGGTGTATTATAGTTAGTTTTTTAACTTCAATCAAAAGTTTGTTATTTTTAAATGGTACTGGAGTGTACTGTTTCATCTCAGGCAGCATTAGAAGAAGAATCTGCCTGTGATTTCTATGATCTTAGCAGAAGTAACTAAGATCCATTGCTGTTCTCACATATTCTGAGGAGTGAGGTAACTTCAGAGAGGGAATGGCGTGCAGGTTTTCCTGCAATAAGGTATGTGCAGTTAATATTTTTCTAGGGATGGAATTTGCTAGAAAATGCTGCTGATACCGGATTAATGTAAGTAAAGCCTTAAATGCAGTGATAGCGACTGGTATCAGGCTTATTAATAGAGATACATACTCTTATAAAAGTGTAATATAAAACGTTTGCTGGCATGTTTAATCGTTTTTATACATGTTTGGTGACAAAACTTATTGGGGCCTAGTTTTTTTCCACATGGCTGGTTTGATTTTTGCCTAGAAACAGTTCCTGAGGCTTTCCACTGTTGCAATATGAGTGGGAAGGGCCTATTTTAGTGCTTTTCTGTGCAGATAAAAATACTGACAGAGACATTCAGCTTCTTCCTGCATGATCCAGGACATCTCTGAAGGGCTCAAAAGGCTTCAAAGTCGTGTTTGAGGAGGGTAACAATCACAGTAGACTGTGGCAGTTGTTGTGACTGTGTTTAAAAAACGTTTTTGTCATTTATTATTCTGTTTTTGTTATTAAGGGGTTAATCATCCATTTGCAAGTGGGTGCAATGCTCTGCTGACTTGTTACATACACTGTAAAAAATTTGTTAGTGTAACTGCCTTTTTTCACTGTTATTTCAAATTTTGTCAAAATTTGTTTCTCTTAAAGGCACAGTAACGTTTTTTATATTGCTGGTTAACTTGCTTTAAAGTGTTTTCCAAGCTTGCTAGTCTCATTGCTAGTCTGTACAAACATGTCTGAAACAGAGGATACTTGTTCATTATGTTTAAAAGCCATGGTGGAGCCCCATAGGAGAATGTGTACTAAATGTATTGATTTCACCTTAAACAGTAAAGATCAGTCTTTATCTAGGAATTGTCACCAGAGGGGTCTGTCGAGGGGGAAGTTATGCCGACTAACTCTCCCCACGTGTCGGACCCTTCGCCTCCCGCTCAAGGGACGCACACTAATATGGCGCCAAGTACATCAGGGACGCCCATAGCGATTACTTTGCAGGACATGGCTGCAATCATGAATAATACCCTGTCAGAGGTATTATCCAGATTGCCTGAATTGAAAGGCAAGCGTGATAGCTCTGGGGTTAGACGAGATACAGAGCGCGTAGATGCTGTAAGAGCCATGTCTGATACTGCGTCACAATATGCAGAACCTGAGGACGGAGAGCTTCAGTCTGTGGGTGACGTCTCTGAATCGGGGAGACCTGATTCAGAGATTTCTAATTTTAAATTTTAGCTTGAGAACCTCCATGTATTGCTTGGGGAGGTATTAGCTGCTCTGAATGACTGTGACACAATTGCAGTGCCAGAGAAATTGTGTAGGCTGGATAAATACTATGTAGTGCCGGTGAGTACTGATGTTTTTCCAATACCTAAAAAGCTTACAGAAATTAGTAAGGAGTGGGATAGGCCCGGTGTGCCCTTTTCCCCACCTCCTATATTTAGAAAAATGTTTCCAATAGATGCCACTACACAGGACTTATGGTAGACTGTCCCTAAGGTGGAGGGAGTAGTTTCTACTTTAGCAAAGCGTACCACTATCCCAGTTGAGGACAGTTGTGCTTTTTCAGATCCAATGGATAAAAAAATTAGAGGGTTACCTTAAGAAAATGTTTATTCAACAAGGTTTTATTTTACAGCCCCTTGTATGCATTGCGCCTGTCACTGCTGCGGCGGCATTCTGGTTTGAGGCCCTGGAAGAGGCCATCCATACAGCTCCATTGACTGAAATTTTTGACAAGTTTAGATCTCTTAAGCTAGGTAACTCATTTGTTTCTGATGCCATTGTTCATTTGACTAAACTAACGGCTAAGAATTCCGGATTCACCATCCAGGCGCGTAGGGCGCTATGGCTCAAATCCTGGTCAGCTGATGTGACTTCAAAGTCTAAATTACTCAACATTCCTTTCAAGGGGCAGACCTTATTCGGGCCTGGTTTGAAAGAAATTATTGCTGACATTACTGGAGGTAAGGGTAACCCTTCCTCAGGACAGGGCCAAATCAAAGGCCAAACAGTCTAATTTTCGTGCCTTTCGAAATTTCAAGGCAGGTGCAGCATCAACTTCCTCTGCTTCAAAACAAGAGGGAACTTTTGCTCAATCCAAGCAGGCCTGGAAACCTAACCAGTCCTGGAACAAGGGCAAGCAGGCCAGAAAGCCTGCTGCTGCCTCTAAGACAGCATGAAGGAGCGGCCCCCTATCCGACAACAGATCTAGTAGGGGGCAGACTCTCTTCGCCCAGGCGTGGGCAAGAGATGTTCAGGATCCCTGGGCATTGGAGATCATATCTCAGGGATATCTTCTGGACTTCAAAGCTTCTCCTCCACAAGGGAGATTTCACCTTTCAAGATTATCTGCAAACCAGATAGAGAAAGAGGCATTCCTAAGCTGCGTACAAGATCTCCTTGTAATGGGAGTGATCCATCCAGTTCCACGGACGGAACAAGGACAGGGGCTTTATTCAAATCTGTTTGTGGTTCCCAAAAAAGAGGGAACCTTCAGACCAATTTTGGATTTAAAGATCCTAAACAAATTCCTCAGAGTTCCGTCATTCAAGATGGAAACTATTCGAACCATTTTACCCATGATCCAAGAGGGTCAGTACATGCCCACAGTGGACTTAAAGGATGCCTACCTTCACATTCCGATTCACAAGAATCATCATCAGTTCCTGAGGTTTGCCTTTCTAGACAGGCATTACCAATTTGTAGCTCTTCCATTCGGGTTGGCTACAGCCCCAAGAATTTTTACAAAGGTTCTGGGCTCACTTCTGGCGGTCCTAAGACCGCGAGGCATAGCGGTGGCTCCTTACCTGGACGATATCCTGATACAGGCGTCAAGCTTTCAAATTGCCAAATCTCATACAGAGATAGTTCTGGCATCCCTGAGGTCGCATGGGTGGAAAGTGAACGAAGAAAAGAGTTCTCTATCTCCTCTCACGAGGGTTTCCTTCCTAGGGACTCTAATAGATTCTGTAGAAATGAAAATTTACCTGACGGAGTCCAGGTTATCAAAACTTCTAAATGTTTGCCGTGTTTTTCACTCCATTCCGCGCCCCGCGGTGGCTCAGTGCGTGGAAGTAATCGGCTTAAGGGTAGCGGCGATGGACATAGTGCCATTCGCGCGCCTGCATCTCAGACCGCTGCAATTATGCATGCTCAGTCAGTGGAATGGGGATTACACAGATTTGTCCCCTCTACTAAATCTGGATCAGGAAACCAGAGATTCTCTTCTCTGGTGGTTATTTCAGGCCCATCTGTCCAAGGGTATGACCTTTCGCAGACCAGATTGGACAATTGTAACAACAGATGCCAGCCTTCTAGGTTGGGGTGTAGTCTGGAACTCCCTGAAGGCTCAGGGTTCATGGACTCAGGAGGAGAAACTCCTCCCAATAAATATTCTGGAGTTAAGAGCAATATTCAATGCTCTTCTGGCTTGACCTCAGCTAGCAACACTGAGGTTCATCAGATTTCAGTCGGAAAACATCACGACTGTGGCTTACATCAACCATCAAGGGGGAACCAGGAGTTCCCTAGCGATGTCAGAAGTCTCCAAGATAATTTGCTGGGCATCGACTCACTCTTGCCACCTGTCAGCGATCCACATCCCAGGTGTAGAGAACTGGGAGGCGGATTTTCTAAGTCGTCAGACTTTTCATCCGGGGGAATGGGAACTCCATCCGGAGGTGTTTGCTCAATTGGTTCTCCGTTGGGGCAAACCAGAATTGGATCTCATGGCGTCTCGCCAGAACGCCAAGCTTCCTTGTTACGGATCCAGGTCCAGGGACCCAGAAGCGGCACTGATAGATGCTCTAGCAGCGCCTTGGTTCTTCAACCTGGCTTATGTGTTTCCACCGTTTCCTCTGCTCCCTCATCTGATTGCCAAAATCACAAACAGGAAAGAGCATCAGTGATATTGCGTGGCCACGCAGGACCTGGTATGCAGACCTAGTGGACATGTCATCCTTTCCACCATGGACTCTGCCTCTGAGACAAGACCTTCTAATACAAGGTCCTTTCAATCATCCGAATCTACTTTCTCTGAGACTGACTGCATGGAGATTGAACGCTTGATCCTATCAAAGCGTGGCTTCTCAGAGTCAGTAATTGATACCTTAATACAGGCACGAAAGCCTGTCACCAGGAAAATTTACCACAAGATATGGCGTAAATATCTTCATTGGTGTGAATCCAAGAATTACTCATGGAGTAGGGTTAGGATTCCTAGGATATTGTCCTTCCTCCAAGAGGGTTTGGACAAAGGATTATCAGCTAGTTCTTTAAAGGGACAGATTTCTGCTCTGTCTATTCTTTTACACAAGCGTCTGGCAGAAGTTCCAGACGTTCAGGCATTTTGTCAGGCTTTAGTTAGAATTAAGCCTGTGTTTAAACCTGTTGCTCCTCCATGGAGCTTAAACTTGGTTCTTAAAGTTCTTCAAGGGGTTCCGTTTGAACCCCTTCATTCTATTGATATCAAACTTCTTTCATGGAAAGTTATTTTTCTGATGGCTATTTCCTCGGCTCGAAGAGTCTCGGAGTTATCTGCCTTACATTGTGATTCTCCTTATCTGATCTTTCATTCAGATAAAGTTGTTCTGCGTACAAAACCTGGATTTTTACCTAAGGTGGTTTCTAACAAGAATATCAATCAAGAGATTGTTGTTCCATCATTATGTCCTAATCCTTCTTCAAAGAAGGAACGTCTTTTGCATAATCTAGACGTAGTCCGTGCCTTGAAGTTTTACTTACAGGCTACTAAAGATTTTCGCCAAACATCTAACCTGTTTGTTGTTTACTCTGGACAGAGGAGAGGTCAGAAGGCCTCGGCAACCTCTCTTTCTTTTTGGCTTCGGAGTATAATCCGTTTAGCCTATGAGACTGCTGGACAGCAGCCTCCTGAAAGGATTACAGCTGATTCTACTAGAGCTGGGGCTTCCACCTGGGCCTTTAAAAATGAGGCCTCTGTTGAACAGATTTGCAAGGCTGCAACTTGGTCTTCCCTTCATACTTTTTCCAAATTTTACAAATTTGATACTTTTGCTTCTTCGGAGGCTGTTTTTGGGAGAAAGGTTCTACAGGCAGTGGTTCCTTCCGTTTAAGTTCCTGCCTTGTCCCTCCCATCATCCGTGTACTTTAGCTTTGGTATTGGTATCCCACAAGTAATGGATGATCCGTGGACTGGATATACTTAACAAGAGAAAACATAATTTATGCTTACCTGATAAATTTATTTCTCTTGTAGTGTATCCAGTCCACGGCCCGCCCTGTCCATTTCAGGCAGGTCTAAATTTTAATTAAACTACAGTCACCACTGCACCCTATGGTTTCTCCTTTCTCGGCTTGTTTCGGTCGAATGACTGGATATGGCAGTGAGGGGAGGAGCTATATAGCAGCTCTGCTGTGGGTGATCCTCTTGCAACTTCCTGTTGGGAAGGAGAATATCCCACAAGTAATGGATGATCCGTGGACTGGATACACTACAAGAGAAATAAATTTATCAGGTAAGCATAAATTATGTTTTCTTCATCACAATTATGTGGCATTTATTTATAATGTTTTATGCTAGCAATGTTTCTACATGTACGTTAACATTTACTGTTTTTTACATATTCGGTTCATGTACTTGATTTCATCTGCAAGCATCACATGTTGTTGCTTATATTATAAAAGTTATGACTGCTATTATGCCTTTTTAAAGGGACACCGAACCCAAAATTTTTCTTTCGTGATTCAGATAGAGCATGCAATTTTAAGCAACTTTCTAATTTACTCCTATTATCAAAGTTTCTTCTTTCTCTTGCTATCTTTATATGAAAAAGAAGGCATCTAAGCTTTTTTATTGGTTCAGACTCTGGACAGCAGTTTTTGATTGGTGGATGAATTTATCCACCAATCAGTAAGGACAACCTAGGTTGGTCACCAAAAATGAGCCGACATCTTTACATTCTTGCATTTCAAATAAAGATACCAAGAGAATAAAGAACATTTGATAATAGGAGTAAATTAGAAAGTTGCTTAAAATGTCATGCTCTATCTGAATCACAAAATAAAAAATTTGGGTATAGTGTCCCTTTAAGTAAACATATGAGGTCTTTTCAAAATTGTTTTAATTAATTTTGTTCTGACCAACAGCTTAAGTTTTTTTCTACTGATGAAGGTTTCTTTAGCTCAAAGGCTCGTCAGTTTATTGAAAATTCTCCTTATTTTTCATTTGAACATTTTTTTTGTTCTTTATATAGGAAATTTTTCCATTTATAGCTTTTAGGAGTCTAATCCTCCTAATAACTATCGGTCAGATTACGAGTTTTGCGTTATGAGTGGCTCGGTAATAACTTGCAAGTTATTTCCACCGCTCACCTTTAATAGCACTGCTATTAAAGGTTTTCCAAAAAACGGTGTTTGCGGCAATATGGCAGCATTGAGCTCCATACCGCACACAAATACCAGCACTGCTTTGAGCTGGTTTGACGTGCTCGTGCACGATTTCTACATAGACATAAATGGGGAGAGCTGGCTAAAAAAAAGCCTAACACCTGCAATAACTGAGCGTAAAGCTCCATAACGCAGCCCCATTGATTCCTATGGATAAAGAAAATGTATGTTTAAACCTAACACCCTAACATAAACCCTGAGTCTAAACACCCCTAATCTAACGCCCCCGACATCGCCGACACCTACATTACACGTATTAACCCTTAATCTGCCGTCCCCGACATTGCCGACACCTACCTACACTTATTAACCCCTAATCTGCCGCCCCCAATGTCGCCACCACCCACCTACACTTAACCCCTAATCTGCTGCCCCCCAATGTCGCCGCCACCTACCTACACTTATTAACCTCTAATCTGCCGTCCCCAATGTCGCCGCCATCCACCTACACTTATTAACCCCTAATCTCCCGCCCCCAACATACTAAACTTATTAACCCCTAAACCTCTGGCCTCCCACATTACTAACACTAAATAAATATATTAACCCCTAAACCTAAGTCTAACCCTAACACCCCTAACTTTAATATAAATAAAATAAATAAAAATTACTATTATTACCTAAATAATTCCTTTCTAAGACTAAATACTTACCTGTAAAATAAACCCTAAGCTAGCTACAATATAACTAATAGTTACATTGTATCTATCTTAGGTTTTATTTTTATTTTACAGGTAAGTTTGTATTTATTTAAACTAGGTAGACTAGTTAATAAATAGTTATTAACTATTTACTAGCTACCTAGTTAAAATAAATACAAACTTACCTGTAAAATAAAACCTAACCTGTCTTACACTAAAACCTAACATTACACTAAAATTAAATAAATTCAATTATAAAAATACATTTATCTAAATTACAAAAAATAATAAACACTAAATTACACAAAATAAAAAAGAAATTATCAAATATTTAAACGAATTACACCTAATCTAATAGCCCTATCAAAAGAAATCAGCTCTTTTACCTGTAAAAAAAAGATACAAACAACCCCCCAACAGTAAAACCCAGGCGGGCAGAAGTCTTCATCCAGATGGCATCTTCTATCTTCATCCTTCCGACGCGGAGCGGCTCCATCTTCAAGACAACCGGCGCGGAGCATCCTCTTCTTTCGATGGCTATTGAAGAATGAAGTTTCCTTTAAATGACGTCATCCAAGATGGCGTCCCTTGAATTCCGATTGGCTGATATCTATCAGCCAATCGGAATTAAAGGGTAAAAAAATCCTATTGGCTGATGCAATCAGCCAATAGGATTGAGCTTGCATTCTATTGGTTGTTCCAATCAATCAATAGAATGCAAGCTCAATCCTATTGAAAGGTGCGGTAGTTACGTTGTGTGACGGCCGAAAGAGTGTGCAGTACAGCTATAGCTACAAGACTCGTAATAGCAGCGGTAGTGAAAAAGCAGCGTTATGAAGCTTTTTCACTCATAACGCAAAACTCGTAATCTAGCTGTATGTTAATAATCCTTTTCAAATCTGGATTTTAACATTTTTGCTCTTGAGGTTTTTTCCTATTCAATATACTATCTGTATTATATTCTAGAGCAGAGCTTTTCAAACTTCTCATGTTGGTGACACACTTTTTAGACCTACATCATTTCGCGACACAGTAATTCAGTTGTACAAGCAAACAGGAGGTTAAACTAACTTGTTTTAAGAGTTACGGACACATACATATATTATATAATAACAAAATATATTTACAAGTATACAGTATGTATGTGCAAGAATTAAAAAAAAAAAGTTTAATTACACAAAAAGCTACTAACTATTTTAATGGGAAGTATGAAGTTGATGGGATTAACATGGTTTCTGAATATTTGGTGGAATATTAGATAAAGACACTCGCACACTTTCATCAAGCATTTTTAAGCTTCCACTTCCTATCCATATATAAAGAGTAGGAGCAGCAATTCACTACTGGGAGCTAGCTGCAAAAAAACCCAACACTTTGACTACTGACTTCAGCTCAGTGTTTAAGCTGCTGCCCTCAGAGCTCTGCGAGTTTGACTGACTAACACACTGCCAACGGGAATAGTTTCAGTTCCCGCTGAGCTGCGCTAATTGGTTAAGATGATCTGTGACCCACTAGGTATCAATCATGTGTCAACCATGTGATAAGCGTAGCAGGCAGGCGGAAAGTCGGAAACCAAAAAAAAATGTAAAAATAATTTTAAATTCAAAAACATTTGTGCTGAAGCAGGGACACACCTACACACTGCCGCTAACGACACACAGTTTGGAAAGCACTGTTCTAGAGTATGGTTATTATGATTCCCTCTTGGGACTGTACTACTAATTCTATAGAAATTGGTACTTGTTTTCAGGATTCTTTAGAATTTGAATATAACCTTAATAGAGCATATTCACGTACTGTTTTTATTTTTAGCTCAGCTTTATCTGTGGCTGACATTACTGTTCTCTCATTCTTTGTTGAACAGTTAGCATAAGCAGTTTTCAGATTCTTAAGTATATAACTCTGTTTATTTACTTTCAATGTATTCATTTAATTATGTTTACTATATCTATTATTATGATTATTATCTCTCTCTTATTAGGATCATAATTTTATTTGATTTCTATTATCTCTATTATCTCCATTATTTCTGGAGGTTTAGAGTTTTTTTTTCTGCCCTACTTTTAGTCTGGTGATGTAGATCAGTTGGTGAATGTCCTGACTACAAACGCTTGTTCTAGACCCAAGGGTCATAGATTCATTTCCCGGCAGGGTTAATACAGCCCTTTGGCCTTTGAGGTCAATTTATTGTATTTGGGTAATAATAACTACTGTTTTTCAGCTTCTAATTTGGTTAACTCCTAGTTTAAGCACTGAAGAAGCGTTTTTTTTTGTATCCTTCTAGGTGTAAAACACTATATAATTACTAGTTATTAGTCTGCATAAAGGTGCAGTTCTCAAACCAGTGCTTCTGGTGGGGGGCAGATTAAATTGTTTTTGGATGAACTCAGTCCAAATTCTATATTATTCTGAGAGTTTGAATAGATTTCTAGAATGAGACCTTCTATGGGAAGAATCTTTCTTTCTTAGTACACTCTGTGATTATGCCAGTTCTTTTTGCAGGAACATGATTTGGGTTTCTATTTCAATTCTATTCTTTGTCTTTAAGAAGGAAGGTTTATTCAGTCCATTCTTGGATCTGAAGACTTTTTTGTTTTGTTAGCGTCTCCACTTTTAAGTTGGAGATTATAGGGACTATTATGCCTTTTTGTTAAGGCCATTTCATATCCACTTCATTTTTTAGGATGTTTATCCTCATATTTTATTACATTCAGACCACTTGTGATTTCTGAGATTTTCTTTTAAGCTTTACCAATTTGTCGCTTTTCCTTTTGGTTTAGTTACAGCTTTATGAATCTTTTCAAAGGTTCTTGGTACCCTTCTTTCTGTCTTCAGACTTAAATGGTATCTTGGTATTAGCTTAAACGTTTCTTTTATTAAAGTCAGACAGATAGCTCAGAATGCTAATGCACTGTGACTGAGCTCTGTAGCAACTTGAGGGTTGCAGGTTCGATTCCCGGCGAGGTCCATTCAGCCTTTCATCCTTCCGAGGTTGGGTCATTTGGCAGCATCTTGAGTCCCTTACGGGTGATTAGACGCGCTTTATGAGTACCCAATACATACATATGAAAGATCAGTTTTCAAATATATGGACTTTCCTTTTTGTGGAATCCCTCATGAATCAACTAAGTTTTTTTCTAGAACATTTATTTCAGTGGCTATGTGCATGGAAGTTGTTAGGTCTCATAACTGAAGCATCGGGCGTAGTTACCTTTGCTTGTTTTTCATCTGAGATCTCCTTTTGATTTGCATACTGAATCAATGATACAGGGTTTGTTTTTAAATATCATGGTTGAAATTTGTAAATCCTAACACTCTCTCTGTTTTGGTGATTAGTCTATCATCATTTTATTCAGGGGGCCTCCTTTTGTGAGTCCTTTCTGGACTGTATTTTTAATAAATGCAAGTCTTACAGGTTGGGGAGCTGTCTGAGGTCTTGTGACAGCACAAGGGGTTTGGAAACTTCAAGAGGCAAGGTTTCAAATCGATATTTTGAAACTCCGTGCCTTTTTTTTTTCTTCCAAAGGTGATTTTCAAGATCATATTGGAACAGTTTCATGTGTTTCTGATAGCTTCAGCATGGCCTCACAGGTTTGGTATGTGGATCCTGTTCGGATGTCCAGTTGCCATCAGTGGCCACTTCTCTTTGGTCAGCCCTCTTGTTTTAGGGGCTATTTTTTTCCATCGGGAGCTCAAATTACTAATTTGGGGGTATGAAAATTGA
The DNA here is from genome assembly GCF_027579735.1 of Bombina bombina. Classification (NCBI taxonomy): domain Eukaryota; kingdom Metazoa; phylum Chordata; class Amphibia; order Anura; family Bombinatoridae; genus Bombina; species Bombina bombina. The sequence goes on along the minus strand of NC_069500.1, from coordinate 195,990,467 downwards.
TTTGTGTTGAGTCATAGAGGTTTCTCTGACTCAGTTTTTATCGCTATGTTGCAGGCTTATAAGTCTCTGTCAAGGAACATATATTATCGGGTTTCGAAAACCTATATTTTATAGTGTTTTTTTCATAAATTCTCTTGGTGTTCTTTTAGAATTCCTAGGATTTTACAGTTTTTCAGGATGGTTTGGATAAGTTTGTCTGCAAATTTTAACTTCCTGTAATTCGCTGTTTTGTTCAAGCTTTGGTTGGTATCAAGCTTGTTAATTTATTAATTTCTCCTTTTTGGAGTCTTATTTGGTTTGAAGATTATCTACTATCTTGGAAAGTGTTGTTTATTTTGACTATATCTCTGCTACAAGAGTTTCTGATTTATCGTCTCTCTCTTGTGTGTCTCCTTATCTGATTTTTTCATCTAGATAAGTTGTTTTGTGGACTTCTTTTTTTCCTAAGGTTGTGAATTTGAACAACATTAGTAGAGAATATGTTGTCCCTTCTTTGTGTCTTAATCCTAAAGAATTCTTTGAGAGTTCTTTACATTCTTTGGATGTGGTAAGATCTTTATAATTCTATATCGAGGTTACTAGGATTTCAGAAGACTTCTAGTCTATTTGCTGTTTTTCTGGTTCCAGAAAAGTTTAGGAAGCCTCTGCCATTTCTTTGGCATCCTGATTAAAGCTTTTGTTTTTCCAAAGCTTATTTGGAGGCAGGGCAGACTCCGCCTCAGAGTTTTACAGCTCATTCTACGAAGTTCAGTCGCCATTTTGGGGGCTTTTTCAGAATGAGGCTTAGGTTGATCAGATTTGCATATCAGTAATTTTGGTCGTCTTTGCATACTTTTATTGTTTTTACCATTTTGATGTATTTGCTTTTTCTGAAGCAGTCTTTGGTAGAACAAGTTCTTCAGGCAAATGTCTCAGTATGATTCTACTGCTTTTGATTTTTGGAGAAAAACGTAATTATTGTGTGGATTTAATTTCTCAGTGGAAATGGCTGTTATTTTATCCCTCCCTCTCTAGTGACTCTTCTGTGGACTTCCACATCTTGGGTATTTCTATCCCATACGTCACTAGCTCATGGACTCTTGCCAATTACATGAAAGAAAACATAATTTATATAAGAAATAACCTGATAAATTAATTTTTTTCATATTGGCAAGAGTCCATGAGGCCCACCCTTTTTATGGTGGTTATGATTTTTGTATAAAAGCACAATTATATTTCCAGTTCCTCTTTTTGTATGCTTTTTACTCCTTATTTTATCACCCCACTACTTGGCTATTCGTTAAACTGAATTGTGGGTGTGGTGAGTGGTGTATTTATAGGCATTTTGAGGTTTGGGAAACTTTGCCCCTCCTGGTAGGATTGTATATCCCATACGTCACTAGCTCTTGCCAATATGAAAGACATGAATTTATCAGGTAAGTTCTTACATAAATTATGTTTTTATACTCCTTTCCAGCAAACTTTATTCCTCGTATATTATTTCTTATCCAGGCTACTAATGGTTCTAATGCTAAATTAAAAATGACTGCTGACAATGGGCACCTTTGTCTTCTTTACTTAAAGAGATTAATCGTTTCTGATTCCATACTATTTATAAGTATCCTGGCGAAGGATGTTTTATATAATACTTTTATCAACAATTAAAGGGACACTGTACCCAAAAATTTTATTTCGTGATTCAGATTGAGCATGAAATTTTAAGCAAATTTCTAATTTACTCCTTTTATCAAATTTTCTTCATTCTCTTGGTATCTTTATTTGAAATGCAAGAATGTAAGTTTAGATGCCTGCCCATTTTTGGTGAACAACCTGGGTTGTCCTTGCTGATTGGTGGATAAATTCATCCACCAATAAAAAAGTGCTGTCCAGAGTACTGAAACCAAATAAAAAGCTTAGATGCCTTCTTCTTTTTCAAATAATGATAGCAAGAGAGCGAAGAAAAATTGATAATAGGAGTAAATTAGAAAGTTGCTTAAAATTGCATGCTCTTTCTGAATTACAAAAGAAAAAATTTGGGTTCAGTGTCCCTTTAAGGAGAAAATCAAATATAAAAAAAAGTAAAAATATGATACGTCAAAAGCCTTTTCTGCGTCTATTGCTAAAATTGTAGCTTTATCATTATCTTGTACTAGATTCATCAACTTTTCATTATCAATTACCTCTGATACAGTCATCGGATTTCTCTATTTTTTTTCTTGAAGAACGGCCATTAATGAAGCCAGTTTGATCTTCATGAATTATATGTTTTAATAAATTTTGTACTCTCAGAGCCAGAATTCTTGTTAAGACTTTATCATTAATATTCAGGAGCCCTATGGGTCTATATGAACCCATGTTTTCTTCATTCTTGAATGGTTTTAAGCATATTTATAAATTTAAAAATTTATTTCGAGGTTCTACTTTTTCTATCCAATATGCATTATACATCTATTTAATCCTGCAGCATCTTATACATCTCTGCAGGTAAAGTATCTGGTCCTGGTGCTTTATTATTTGAGTGTTAGTAAATGTTATTAACTACTTCTTCCTATTCAATCCTTCTCTATTTTTTAGTAACAACTGTTCTGAGAGATCTACTTTCTTCCAAAATCCTATGCAAGAGGCATCTTACAAAGTTTTGGCCACCTGTAGAAAAGTGTTTGGAGACAGAATTTTTCTTTGGAATTCTGTATCTATATGGAAGATTTAAGATATTCTCCAAATGTTTTTTGCCACCTAGTTCCTTGAAATTTCACATTTTATGAACAGTTTTTTTCCAGTTTAACTTTCCTTTCATCCATATATAACATTCTTTTAAACCCTGGAAGGACTCTGTCCTGTATTCAGAGATGCTTTTGCTTTTGGGATTTAATTTGGTTTGTGTAAGTTTATCATTTCGAACCTTTTTACATAGTGTTTTAACTTTTAAAATGATCCTGCTGGTTATTTTGTTAATATCTGGGGACTCCTCTCTGGGGTTTCTTTCTTCTTGAAGATGTATTTGTTTGTTTGAATATTATTTTTTTTTAACACAAAATATATATTTTACACATGCTTGAGGATGCTTTTTTGTAGAAGCTACTCCCAATATAAGGATGTCTCTTCGTTCTCATGCCAGAAAAGGGCCAGGAAGCTCCTAGTGCACTAACTAGCTTCAGCACAAGCAGCATGTAGTAGAAAGACTTTCAGACCATTTCCTCAGAACTAGACAAAGCTGTTCTACCAATCCTTGTCTTCATACTGTTCAGCTTTTGTACTCGCCCACCAGTGTTAATACTGTTCTACTTAGAAAGTGAGATACTAAAATGGGCATTTGCTATTAAAGGTATAATGTACTGTAAAACTTGATTGGCTTTAATGGGTTTCCAATAACTTGTTATTCCAGCTGAATGGTATAAAATAAATGGGAAATTGTTCCTTTAGGTTTATTATTGAATATAAACTAGCTGGTTTTGCCCTTTAAAACAACAACCCATTGAAATGAGTTGAACTTGCAGGAATATCATCTATCCTTACATTATCACTCTTTATGTTATCTCTGTTTGTATACTTAGAGAGAACAACTGAAAATGAACATTAAAGCTTTGCACAACCAACATTGTTATATTAATATACTTCATACATTTAAACCTCTAAATTTCTGCCTGTTTCTAAGCCACTAGAGACAGCCTCTTATCACATGCATTTTTATTAGCTTTTCACAACAGGATACTGCTAGTTCATGTGGGCCATATACATAACGTGTTCACCACAGCAAAGCTGGTAAGTATCACTCTCCTCCCACAATCCCCAGTCATTCTGTTTGCCTTCGGTGCAAGGAGGAGGTGAAGTTTTGGTTTCTGAATAAGATTTGCTTCAATCAAGAGTTTATTATTTTGAAAGTCAGAGTAGGATTGCTTTGATCTTTCCTTCTTTAATTGGGTTTAGCTGTACTCCACGTTAGTCTCTTTAGTAGGGCAGTGGTAGATTTCAAGCAGTTAGGAACTTGTGAGGTCAGCCTCACTGCGTTTTCTTAACAGATTGCTGCCCTTATGTAGAAAGCCAGAGTAGGTTTACTCTGTCCTTTCTTTTTTCACAGGTCTCTGTGAGGAGTGGCTTCCTCTCACGCCGGGTGAACTGACCTCCTGCTGGACAGACTGTGGTGCAGGAAAGTGGCAATTTTTTGTTTTATGAAAACGATGGCACTAAAATGGAAGGACTGCACTAAGGGGTTAATTCCTGTGTTAACAAACGGGTACGTTTATGGCAGGGTGCAGGCACTGTAAATGTAATGTAAGAGAGTGTAAAAGTGGCTCAATTTTTATTTCGCTAATACTTGAGTGCTTGGTGGGAGGCAGATTGCCTCTCTGATGGAATGGAGCAAGTTTCCGATTTATGCTATACTAATGGCCGTCAGGGCCGCCTCCGACGAGAAAGGAGGTGGTTCCCTTTTTGAGGCGGTGTTTCCGTTCTGTAAAGCGCGCCTTTTTATGTGGATGACGCAGCTTCTAAAGGACAGTAAAAGGAACACCTCAGTCTGCTAGGAACTCCTACAGCAGTTGCGCCTTAATCAAGGGAGCTAAGACTGTGTCTCCTTGGAGTGCAGAGGGGTCAGGTAGGCACCTCAGTAATAACGCTGAGGTGTAGAGGTTCTTTTCTTAATCCTCCGTTGTGTAGGAGGTATTGTCATTTTCTCTGTCTATACATAGCGTTAAAATACAATAAGAGAGGCGTTCTTGAAAGGGTTTATTAACTGTCCTTTTTCCTGTGGGAACCGTTATCTTAAAGGTACTGCTTAAAAATAAAAAAAAATTTTTTTCCAAAGTTTAATGATGGATTTAGAAATGGTCCCTTTTGTTGCATGCAAACTTTGTATGAGTACCCAGGTTGAATCACCTTTGCCTTTCTATTCATCTTATATAGAGAGAACATTAATTTTAATCAAAAACAGACTTTTTGATGCTGAGCCACCACTCTCTCAGGTTGATGCTGCTCAGGCAATGCCGCAGCCTTCCCCTCAAACGCCCCAAGCCTTATCGGCATCACATGCAGTGCCCTGCGGTTCCTGTCAATCTCCTGGAGGAGTTTTTTTGCATGCAGAATTTGCCGCCCAGGTATCCTCTGCAGTATCTGAGGCATTAGCTGTCAGTCCCATGCTTCAGTGAAGACGCAAGAAGAAAATTAAAGAATCAGATTGTAAGGTTTCTGATCCAGTGCCGGCTAACCAAGTTGCTCTTTCTCATAAATCTGAAGAGGAGGATACTTCGGTAGCCTCTGAGGGTGAAATCTCAGATTCGGACAGTATAAGTACTTCTTCTGATACTGAAGTTGTATCCTTCAAGTTCAAGCTGGAACACCTCTGTGTACTATTAAATGAGGTTTTGGCTACCCTGGACAACTCCGATACTTTTGTTTTGTTGTCAACCCTAAGAAATCTAGTAAATTAAATAGATACTTTGATGTCCCCTCCTCGGTGGAGGTGTTTCCTGTGCTAGACCAGACTACGGAAATTATTTCTTGGGAATGGGAGAGGCCTGGGATTCCCTTTTCCCCTTCACCGGTTTTTAAGAAGATGTTTCCATTGGCTGACTCCATTAAGGAGTCGTGGCATATGGTGCCCAAGGTAGAAGGGGCAATTTCTACTCTAGCTAGGAGAACTACTATTCCTATAGGGGATAGTTGCTCTTTCAAAGATCCAATAGATAAGAAGCTGGAGGCTTATTTGAAAAAGATGTGTACTCACCAAGGTCTCCAATGGCAACCTGCAGTATGTATTGCTACTGTGACAAGTGCCGCAGCCTACTGGTTTGACGCATTGTCTGAGTCTCTTCAAGCAGAGACTCCTTTGGAGGAGATCCAGGATAGGATTAAGGCGCTTAAGTTAGCGAATTCCTTTATTACTGACGCCTCTTTGCAGGTTATTAAGTTAGGAGCCAAAATTTCTGGTTTCACTGTATTGGCACGTAGAGCGTTATGGCTGAAATCTTGGTCGGCGGATGTTTCAACCAAGTCGACACTTTTGGCGATTCCTTAAAAGTGTAAGACCTTGTTTGGACCTGGTTTGGCAGAAATTATTTCCGATATCACGGGTTGTAAAGGATCTTTTCTGCCACAAGATAAGAAGAATAGGCAGAAAGGACGTCAGAGTAATTTTCATTCCTTTCGTAACTTCAGAGGCAAGTCTTCCCCCTCCTCTGCCAAGCAGGATCAGTCCAAGCCGTCTTGGAAACCCAATCAGTCTTGGAATAAGGGGAAGCAATCTAAGAAACCCGCAGCTGAATCTAAGTCAGCATGAAGGGGTTGCCTCAGATCCAGGATCGGATCAAGTGGGGGGCAGACTTTCTCAGTTCTTTCAAGCATGGATACGAGATGTTCCAGACCCTTGGGCCGTGGACATAGTGTCCCAGGATTACAAATTAGAATTCAAGACTTTTCCTCCCAGGGGCAGGTTCAACCTCTCAAGATTATCTCCAGACCAGACAAAAAGAGAGGTGTTCTTGAAATGTGTTCAGGATCTTTCCCTCCTAGGAGTGACAGTACCAGTTCCAGTGGGGGAACAGGGTCTAGGGTTCTATTCCAAGCTGTTTGTGGTTCCCCAAAAAATGGGGAACATTCAGACCTATTCTAGATCTAAAGTGTCTAAACAAGTTTCTCAGAGTGCAGTCCTTTGAGATGGAAACTATACGTTCCATTAGTGCAAGAGGGTCAGTTCATGACGACCGTAGACCTAAATGGTGTGAACCTTCATGTTCCCATTCACAGGGAGCATCAGAAATTTCTGAGATTTGCCTTTCTGGACAAACACTTTCAGTTTGTAGCTCTTCCATTCGGCCTAGCCACAGCTCCCATAATTTTCTCAAAGGTCCTGGGGCCTCTTTTGGCAGTGATTTGGTCTCCGGGAATTGCAGTGGTGCCTTATCTGGACGACATTCTGGTCCAGGCACCATCTTTTCTTCTAGCAAAATCTCACATCGAGATCTTAACTTTTCTTTGTTCCCACGGATGAAAGGTGAATTTGGAAAAGAGTTCCCTTGTTCCAGCTACAAGGGTGGTCTTCTTAGGTAGATTCTCTATCAATGAAAATATTTCTGACGGAAGTCAGAAGAGCCAAGATTCTTGCTTATCTCTACAGGCTGTGGTACGACCATCAGTGGCCTAATGTATGGAGGTAATTGGTCTGATGGTAGCTTTCATTGATATAGTTCCCTTTGCTCGATTCCATCTGAGAGCTCTACAGTTATGCATGCTCAGTCAATGGAATGGGGATTATGCAGATCTGTCTCAGAAGATAGTTCTAGATCAGTCGACGAGAGACTCTCTTCCGTGGTGGCTGTCTCAGGAGCACCTGTCGCAGGGGGCATGCTTTCTGCGACCCTCTTAAATGATTGTGACCACGGACGCCAGCCTGATGGGCTGGGGAGCAGTTTGGGACTTGAAGGCACAGGGACTTTGGTCTCACAAGGAATCTGCTATTCCTATAAACATTTTGGAGTTGAGAGCGATCTTCAATGCCTTGATGGCTTGGCCTCAGCTGGCCTTAGCCCAGTTTATCAGGTTCCAGTCAGACAACATAACCTCAGTGGGGTACATCAACCATCAGGGAGGGACTCTGAGCTTTTTAGCCATGAAGGAGGTGGATCGGATCACATAGTGGGCGAAGCTCACAATTGCTGTCTTTCTGCCATCCACATTCCAGGAGTGGACAACTGGGGAGCGGAATTTCTGAGCAGACAGACTTTTCATCCCGGGGAGTGGGAACTCCATCTGGAAGTGTTCTCCAGGTTAACCGTTGGATCTGATGGCGTCTCGTCAGATGCCAAGCTTCCAAAGTATGGTTCAAGGTCAAGGGATCCTCAGGCCTTCCTAATAGATGCGCTGGCAGTTCCTTGGAACTTCAGGTTAGCATACCTGTTCCCTCCGTTTGCTCTACTTCCATGAGTCATTGGTCATATCAAACAGGAGAGGGCATCAGTGATTCTAATAGCTCCTGCGTGGCCATGCAGGATCTGGTATGCAGACTTAGTGGAGATGTCGTCTCTCCCTCCTTGGAAACTTCCTCTAAGGAAGGATCTTCTGCTTCTGACTGCTTGGAGATTAAACACTTAGTTTTGTCTAAGCGTGGCTTTTCCGAGTCAGTCATTGAAACCATGAGGCTGATAAGGCAGTTCTTCGTACAAAGTTTGGTTTCCTTCCTAAGGTTGTTTTGGGTAGAAATATCAATCAGGAAATTGTTGTTCCTTCTCTGTGTCCTTCTTCTTATAAGGAACGTTTGATGCACAACCTAGATGTTGTGCGTGCTCTTAAATTCTATTTGCAGGTGACTAAGAACTTTCGCCAGTCTTCTTCATTGTTTGTTTTTCTGGAAAACAGAAAGGTCAGAAAGCTACTGCTACTTCTCTTTCTCTTTGGTTGAAAAGTATAATTTGTTTAGCGTATGAAACTGCTGGACAGCAGCCTCCTGAGAGAATCACAACTCACTCCACTAGGGCTGTATCTTCTTCCTGGGCTTTCAAAAATGAAGCTTATGTGTAAAAGATTCGCAAGGCTGTAACTTGGTCCTCTGTGCATACTTTTTTTAAATTTTATGAATTTGATACTTTTGCTTCGGCTGAGGCGTCCTTTGGGAGAAAGGTTCTTCAGGCAGTGGTGTCTTCTGTTTAGGTATACCTGTCTTGTCCCTCCCTAGTCCCCCGTGTCCTTTAGCTTGGGTATTGGTTCCCAACAGTAATTGAGGACTCCGTGGATTTACCATATCTTAGGAAAGAAAACAAAATTTATGCTTACCTGATAAATTTCTTTCTTTCCGGATATGGTGAGTCTACGGCCCGCCCTGTATTGTTAAGGTTGTGACGTAGTCGCTTGGGATTGCGACTACAATGAGGAGAGCATGCGTGGTATGGGTTTGTTATCAGACGGCTGACGGAACGTCACTTTCATTCACTATTCTGATGAATTCGCTAATCTGACAGAACACAGGCATTGTATTTCAGATGAGTTCACAGCTTCTAGGCATGCTCCAGCAGATAATCCCTATACATTTTAGCATTCTACCAAAACAACAATAGATATTGATACAGCCGTAGAAGGAAATGTGTGGGGGGAGTTAGAGCTTTACAATTCAGAAACTAAAAAGAAAGATTTAATGGCGAGGCACTGCAGTATAAATTTGCAGGTAAAGTAATTAAAGTACACATTATTATATTTTGTCTCTATCTCAACTTATTTTATGTTCCTTTAAGATTTAGAACAATACTGTACTAAATGCTAGTCAATAGATAATAAATAAAAAGTCATGTGATCAGGGGGCTGTCATAAGATACTTAGATACAAGGTAATCAGAGAGGTAAAAAGTATATTAATATAACTGTGTTGGTTATGCAAAACTGGGGAATGGGTAATAAAGGGATTATCTATCTTTTAAAACAAATAAAAAATATATTGTAGACTGTACCTTTTAAAGGACTTATTTTCACAACCCTCTACTGGGAGTCTAATTTATTCTCCTGGTTATGTTTACACAGATTTTCCATACTGAATACTTAAAGGGCCAATAAACCTAACAAATAATGTTATATAATTCTGCATATAGTGCAGAATTATATAACATTAGCTTAGCGCCAGGTTTCTAAAGCAAATTGTTAGATATTCAGCAAAGAAAACAGAACGCCGCTTCTGGCTCTACTGAGCGGGTCTGTTTTCTTCTCCTAAGCGCATCTGGGCACGCTGTCTAATCACAGCCAGCCCGATCTCGCTATTAAACTCAATGTAGCTCGCTACCAGAGCAGGAGCGAGCTACATTGATTTCAGCGTGTCCGCGATGTGCTTAGCAGAAGAAAACAGACCCGCTCAGTAAAACCAGGAGCGGCGTTCTGTTTTCTTTGCTAAATATCTGTCTAACAATTTGCTTTAATAACCTGGCGCTAAGCTAATGTTATATAATTCTGCACAATGTGCAGAATTATATAACATTATTTGCTAAGTTTACTGGCCCTTTAAATATTGAAATGCTCAGTATAGACAAAATAAAGCTAAAGAAGCTATTCATAATCAAATTTGTTATTCATATGTATATATAAACTAAGCGTGTGAGATTATTTTAATAGGCTTTCAAAACTATTTTATTTGTTTAGATGTTAAAGGATTCCTTTTAAAGGGGATGTGATTTTTTTAAAAGGTAAATCTTTTCTGCTTATCTTAGAAATCTTAGAATGAGAGAAACAGAAAAATTAAACAGATAATTAAGGTTTTCCCTTTTTTTGTTTGATTTTGTTTACAGACCTCAATGCAGCCCATGTCCTTTACTGCGGCACAATATTGGCTTCCTCCTCTGGCGGACATCATTTAAATACAGATGGACCTTTTTTACAACAGTCCATAGAAACAGTCAACAGTCCATCCACTGATCCATCACAGAGTGCACACAATGGAACAATTGAGGAAAATATAGTTTACATATGATTGCAGTGTGAAGAACATAGCAATGTATTGTTTGCTGGTTGAACCTGTATCCATTCCCCTTGACTTTTACTAAAGACGCCAATATTTTATTTGTCGGAGTTGTCATTGATTGGCAATTTCTTGAAATGATTCATGTGGATACAATTTTGAACATTAAGTCCTTTCAACACAAAGACTAAAAGCCACATGTGAAGACCATAGACCAGCACTATGAACGGTTACCCAGGTTGTTAATATTTGTATTGTTCTTGTTAAATTGTCCAACTCTTTCTTGATGTTTGTGATGCAGTATTGGTCCTGGTTTAAAAACAAGTAATTGCAACTATAAAGATTATTTTCTTGCTTTAGTAGATCAACTAAAATATTCACTATTTTTTCAGTGTCTACCTGAAGAAATATTTGGGGTTTGGAAAGCTCTGCATCTACACTATGAAGAATCATTTTTGTTTCTCTAAATTATTAGTTTTTTTTATTTTCTAAATCTGTTACATGGTGTTCCAGTTAAAGTTTAATGGACTGAACATATAATTAAATGGGAAAAAAAGCCTTGTGGACACTTTAAGTGCCCTAATATTTATTGTTTTTCTCAACCTTGACACTAAAATTATGCTTTGTATACTTCTTTATCTGTGTTTGCATCAATTATTCTTTACAGTCAAGTGTAATAATTTCATCATATTTTGCAAGATTTTGATATTCAATCAAAGGTAATTACAAAGTTGCGCAACTTCTGAAGTAGTAAATAACACATTTTGCCCTGACCACACATTATGTAATGTGAAATGAATGCTAAACAACACCATTTTTTTATTTGTTTGTTTTGCACATATGAAACAAAACAAAAAAGCATGATGGATGTCTACCTACAATATTACATATGAGTAAGTACTCATGGTTATAATGTAGTTGATTTTTTTGAGTGTATGTATATGTATGTGTGTGTGTGTGTATATATATATATATATATATATATAGGTATATATGTGTATATATATATATATATATATATATATATATAACATATAATAAAAGGAGAGAAAAAAAATCCATCTACTCAAAATGATCTGTTGCTCAGTGAGCTGATTTTTTTTTTGCTGTTCAATGTATATATGCATATAAATGCTTTTTATATCCATACATATATGTATATTTTAATAGTTCAGCTTCATGAAAATCAAAAATTGAGAAGTATTTCCACATTGGTCTGCTAAGTTAGATTAGCATTTTGTGCTTCCAGGATGAAACTGTACAATGCATTATATAATTACTGTCAACCCATGCACTCATTAAAAGTGCTGAGCTTTATTTTACTTATGAAATAATAAATACCAATTACACTCCAGTTTATATTATAATGTTCTATAACTAGGTAGTGTAGATATGCATGCATTTCACACCCATTAAAGGGATAGTAAACCCACATTTTTTCTTTTATAATTCGGATAGAGCATGCAATTTTAAGCAACTTTCTTATTTACTCCTATTATCAAATTTTCTTCGTTCTCTTGGTATCTTTATTTGAAAAAGTAGGAATATAAGCTAAGGAGCCGGCCCATTTTTGGTTTCAGCACCCTGGCTAGCGTTTGTGATTGGTGGCTACATATAGCAAACTAATAAGCAAGTGCAACCCAGGTCCTGAATTAAAAATGGGCCGGCTTTTAAACTTACGTTCCTGCTTTTCAAATAAAGAAAAAAATACCTTTAATATTACACTCTTTCCTGCACAGGTTTATTATCATAGTGTACATTTGAGAAGGGACTAGATGCCATCTGGCCAAGAGCAAGGGGTTATTTTTTTATTGATTCCAGAGATTTCAGCCAAGAAATTAAACATTATCTTTTCTTTGTCTCTAACTTTCCATAATTTCATTGTCTTCATATTTTCAGATTCCCCATTACAATATACAAAAACACATGAAATACTTTGGTAAATCTTTCTTTATTATCTATTGTATGTACATTATTTATACTTTACATTTTTTCCCCTTTAATGTGTTTCCAATTATCCATTTTACCTGCTAGAGAGTATTCAATTGTTTAGAAATAATTTGCCTTTTTTTGTCATTTGAAATGGCTGCTTTTGCTTGTTTAGATCACCACCTATACTTTAAGCTTTAATACTGCCTAATAGCAATAGTAAAGCTACGTAATTAAGTGACAGCAGAAGAAAACAAACCCCCAGCGGCGGTGTATGAGAAAGGGAGTAGCCCATTTGAATACAATTAACTCTTATCAACTTTTTGCCCAAGTACATTATCCCTTTTACGTGTTCAAACCTAGCAATCCCTCTCATCTGTAAAAACTGGATAACAATAATCTATTGTTTCAAATAAATAAATATATTCAACATTACTTTTATCTCTCTTGCTGGCTATTAAAAGGACACTCAAGTCAAAATTAAACTTTCATTTTTCTCATTGAGTACACAATTTTAAATAACTTTCTAATTAATTTACATTATCTAAATGTGCACAATATTTTTATACGCACACTTTCTGAGGCACCAGCTCCTACTGAGCATGTGCAAGATTCACAGAATGGCTGATGTCTATCACATGATGCAGTAGGAGGGAAAATATAACTTTAAAATTTGTCAGAAATAAATCTACTACTCTTTATTTGAAATTGTCTTTTTAGTATGCATTTACTGATTATGCTATTCTACTGTGTTTAGTTGTCCTTTAAGTAAGAGGTAAGTAATGCACTGTAATTATTTAGATTTTTTGGTTAATATTCTAGCTAAGTAGGGAATACAAAAATGAAGATCTTTCCTCTAGATTTATCCTGTAATCAGAAACCTTGCTAAATGTATCTTTTTTTTCCTGACAACCCTTACCATGAAAGTCAGCGAAATCTTAAATTCAATTTTAACAACTTTTTGTTTCATTTTCTTAATTTAGGAGTCTAAAGTTTGTATGACAAGTGCAAATACAATTGAAGTTAAAGGATATCCCTGTCTAGTTCTACTTATTTAATTATTTAATAATCCCAGACACATGGAAGCTAAATTTATATTAAGAATGTATTTAGGAAGTCCCAGTTGATTCTAACATTTTTAGCATCTGACATGTTATTCTTATACCACTGCAAAGAAAATTATATTAATTTATATTGTCTACCTTTTGCTGCCTTTTATATATTCTTCTTGGTATATCAACTTGGGAATGTACCTTTATTTTTTATTTGATTGCTTACTATATATAGCTTTAAATGGTTTATTTAAAATATCCAGATTAGTAAATGTATTAGAAAATGTTGGTGGTTCTGTTGAAGCACAACATTTTGCTTGCGGGCTATTCTTCAATAAGTAACATTGCATTAAAAAGGCTACTTAGTATTGTCTCTGGATTTTAAGCAGCTGCTGAGTGGCTTGTTTCCTTTATGGTAATGTTTTGTTTCCCAAACTTGATCATTGAATTCATAATACAGATTCGTATATACTATATCTTTATAACAATTTCTATATACTACTACTATATTTAAAAAAAAAATATTTCTAAGAACCTCAAAATTAACAAGCTGACCTCTTATGAAAATGTAAAAAGCCATAAATTAATATTAAAAAATATTTTTTATGCTTTATTTAAAAAACCTGTTACATGTCCTTACTTTTTCACTAGTTAAGTAATCTTCATTAACGCTCCTTACATTTGATTTAAAGGGACATTAAACATTTGATTTAAAGGGACATTAAACCCAAACATTTTCTTTCATGATTCATATGATTCATATTCATACGTATGTAAACAGCTTTACAATTTACTTATATTATTAATGTTGCTTCATTTTCTTGGAATCCTTTCTTGAAGAAGCAACATTCACAATAGGCATATATGTGTAGCCTCCAATAACTAGCTAGCTCCCATCTCCTGAGCCTATCTAGGTCTGCTTTTCAACAAAGGATAAGAAGAGATCAAAGCAAAATAGGTAAAATAATTACATTGGAAAGTTGTTTAAATTTGTGTGCTGTGAATTATGAAAGTAAAATGTTGGGTTTCATGTCCCTTTAAGTCTTCTTATCATACTAAAATTTTAATATTTATATCTAGGCTTTTTTCTTCTGAAGTCTGAATAATAGTTTAAAAAAATTTAGGCAAAAAACTAAAAGGTTAAATATTTTGCATTTTTTGTCTTAATTATTCTCAGGGATTATTTTCTTTTGATTACAATTCAGGAATACAATTGCCACCAAAAAGTAGATAACATTGCAATACTTCCTCAAATCTATTACGTTAGTTGTTTTAGTTTTAATAGGTTTGCACATCATATATAGCTTACAGATCCATCCATCTCTCAATAAATGGAGTTATAAATGAGACTTTAAGCCTCCTTACTTGAAAATGAATGTGACTCCTATTAAAATATTTTATGTATAAAATTTAATTAAATATGTTTATCAATTTTTTGTAAATTATTTTTTATTTTTTACGTTAATTATCGGACATTCTAAAGCCATAGTCAGTCAGATTCTATTAACTCTCGCAAAACCTACCATGTTTATGTTCCATTATCTTTACATATTCTGTCACTAATTCTACGCTCTCTGTTTATGTTGTGTGTGTATTGTATATGAATAATTCTTGTAGATTATCATAGTCATCAGTAATAACTGTGCTAAAAATAGTTTTAAGAAACGCCAAATAGTATTAAACCAGCAATGTTTTATCAAATGAGAATACTATTTTTATCAAGTCAATTTTCTGTGATATTCTAATGTCGGCACTCTGAGTTTTTACCATTTGAAACATGATCAATTTCTAATTGTTGATTAGTTTTCAATGTGCAGTTAGGGTATTGGTTATCATACACAGATAATTTTTCACTATTTTGTTCTTCTTTAAATATTTGTCTATTAATTTGTATGTAAAATTTTAAAAATGTTGTACGTTCCAGCAAACGTGTAGGACAACATCTGTAAAATGTTCTTCAGTATCAGGTTTGTTTTTGCTCCAAGACAGATCTTTCTGTAGATTAATAGGTGACTGATTTATTTTAAAAGTGTGCAATTGGAAAAAAAAAAGAAACGAAAAAAAAGGTAATTTTGTTTGCACTTTGAGACAATTTTGCACTGACCAAAACATGCTTTAATGAAATTTTTTCTTTGTTTACAGTTTTAGAAATGTGTCCTAATTCTCTACATATAGACACAAATATACTCAACTTTACAATTTATACATAGATTTTAAAATCAAATGTAAAAATTACCCATGACTGCAGTAACACAAATATACCTAAATGTTTTTTGCCCCCAAGAATTTCAGTATAATGTTGTACTATATAAGTATATTGGTTTTATTAATCCATAAATTGTCTTTGTATTGTTATAAAAAAGTAATATTTTTTCCCAACATCAATCTCTTTTAATGGGACCAGCGATAATGTTATGCTATAAAGCGTTGAGTAGATTTTGCAACATTTAAAGGAAAAACATAGAATATTGAAACCTGTGACACTACATATAAATATGTTTAATAACATTGTCCTTGCTGTAGTTTCCTTTTTAATACATTCCGGGCATCTGAACATTTATCAAGTTATGATATCTATTTGTACTACAAAAAATATTTCTTAAACATCATTGTTCAATACCAGTAAATAAATACTCAATATACCTGTGTAAAGTTGAAATATATTTAATAAAATTATATTTATTGAAACATTTTTTGTTTTATTTTTGACTGAAAACGGAAATTGTCTTTTAAGCGGGACAGCAAGTAAAATATGTGAAATAAATTATTTTACATAATTACCATTTTTTATGATTTTTTTTATTTGTCACTGAATTCCAAACTTCATATGTTTATATTTGGTGTGTTACTAACCAGATGGGTAGCATCATACTTGGTGCAGAGTTAATGTCCTGATATGTTAATGTCTTTAAAATAAAATTGCTGTGTAACTAACTCTTCCATTTGTGCTTTTGATCTTGTGTGCTTACAAGAGAGTTCCAGACTTTCTTTGTATTTGTGTTGATATTTTGTTTTGTATTTTTCCATATGGGCTTTGCACCCAGGCTGGTCAGGGTTTAACTGCCTGGGTTGCTGGAAGCTGTACAGCTGTGAGTATCCAGAGCTGTGAGTTTTACAGTGACATTGGATGTGCACCATTTTTTGAAAGCGCAGTCCATTTTTGTATTTTGTATGTATCTAGAGCAGGGGTCGACAACCTTTCGGACCTCAGGGACCACTAAACTCACATTTTTAAATCCCGTGGACCACTAACATAATTTTTTTTAAAAAGGTACAAACCTCTATAAATGTGTGTGTGTGTGTATATATATATATATGTAAATATTTGCATAGGAAATTAGCACATCTAGGCAAGATTCCCCGCTTGCTTTTTCCCAGAAATACCTCATATACAATGTTACCAATGCACAAGAGAATTCTGGGTTAGATATGCAAATTCTCAGTTTTTTTGCTTCAAAATAATGTTTTAACACAGCTATCCTTTTAACAGGATTATTGCAGCAAACCAGAAATCACTCACTAGACAGCCTGTTTCGTTCTTTTTAGAACTCATCAGTAGGAGATAGATTTCTGGTTACTGCATTGGTAAAGCTATTTTCAAGGTTAAACCAAAATTCATTAAAATTATGGGGGGGAGATAAAAAACTGAAATTAAAATCCTCCATGTCTCAAAATTAAATCAATGTAAATATTTGCATTGATTTAATTTTGAGACATGGAGGATTTTAATTTCAGTTTTTTATCTCCCCCCATAATTTTAATGAATTATATATATATATATATATATATATATATATATATATAATATATATATACACACACACACACACACACACACACACACACACACTGTACATAACTAGTATAACCATAGCTAAGTTTACATTATGTATATATTTACAAATTTTAAAGAATTATTTCTTTCATGTAATTAGCAAGAGTCCATGAGCTAGTGACGTATGGGATATACATTCCTACCAGGAGGGGCAAAGTTTCCCAAACCTTAAAATGCCTATAAATACACCCCTCACCACACCCACAATTCAGTTTTTACAAACTTTGCCTCCCGTGGAGGTGGTGAAGTAAGTTTGTGCTAGATTCTACGTTGATATGCGCTTCGCAACAGGTTGAAGCCCGGTTTTCCTCTCAGAGTGCAGCGAATGTCAGAGGGATGTGAGAGAGTATTGCCTATTTGAAATCAATGGTCTTCCTCTAGGGGATCTTTTTCATAGGTTCTCTGTTATCGGTCATAGAGATTTCTTCTCCTACCTCCCTTTTCAGATCGACGATATACTCTTATATACCATTACCTCTACTGATTCTCGTTTCAGTACTGGTTTGGCTATCTACTATATGTAGATGAGTGTCCTGGGGTAAGTAAATCTTATTTTTTTGTGACACTCTAAGCTATGGTTGGGCACTTTATATGTAAAGTTCTAAATATATGTCTATAAACTTATATTTGCCTTGATTCAGGATAATCAGTATTCCTTTAAAATTCAGACTGTCAGTTTCATTATTTGGGATAATGCATTTCAATTTATTTTTTCCTTACCTTGAAAATTTTCAATTGACCATTTTTTCCTGCGTGCTGTTAGGCTCGCGGGGGCAGAAAATGTTTCTTTTTATTGCGTCATTTTTGGCGCTGACTTTTTTGCCACAAAAATTTGTCATTTCCGGCGCTGTAGTTGACGCCGGAAGTTGTATTCTGTTAACGTCATTTTTTGACGCATGCGTATTCAGACATTTTTTTGCGCCAAAAAATGTGGGCGTCGGTTTCGGCGTCAGAGGATATTTGTCAAATGTGGGCATCTTTTTTGTTCCACTTTTTTCCTCACATTATTTAAACCTCACTTTTTTATTGCTTCTGGTTTCTAGAAGCTTATTATTTTGCATTCTTTCTCATTCCTGAAACTGTCATTTAACCCCTTAATGACCAACGACGTGCAGGGTACGTCCTCCAAAAAAATGTCCTTAACGACCAAGGATGTACCCTGCATGTCGTTGGTCTTTGAAAGCAGTGGAAGCGATCCTGATCGCTTCCAGCTGCTTTCATGTTATTGCAGTGATGCCTCGATATAGAGGCATCCTGCAATAACTTTTTTAAGCAGTCCGATGCAGAGAGAGCCACTCTGTGGCCCTCTCTGCATTGGCTATTGATGGCTATGATCGTTGGTGGGTGGGAGCGTGTCCAGGGAGGCGAATGGGCGGCCATCAGTAGAGGAGGGGGCGGGATCGCATGTGGGTAATCTCTCATGAACATATGTCTAATTAGAATAGCATTTGTAACCGATTTAAAGAATGTAGTTAGGAGAAAGAGCTATGTTAGAGATGCGGCATAAGAAAGAGAAGCCGCGTGATTAGTTCTCCTATAAAAGGAGGTTCTTTATAATGGTGGGAAAGAGGGGGGAAGGAGAGGGGGGGGAGGTGATAATGAAAGTAAGCTAGTTGGAATAGGTAACGTAAGAGTTTAGGGATTTGTTGCGATTGAAAAGGAGAGCAGGCGAATATAAATAGTAGCTAATAGGTGCTTAGTGTACGGAGAAAGCTGGCTTCAGTGTTGTAGGGTAGCATAGACATGTATACATTCATAAAAATATCTAGCCTTCTGGATGTATGTCAAAATTACAACTCACATTAGATATAACAGACATAAGAACCTAAATTAGCATAGAGATAGGGGATAGCATTAAAACATAGGAAGGACTCTTGTTTAAAACTGCATTATCCTCATATCGACAGATTGGGATGAACCAATCTTAGCATCAGACTCCCTAGTCGTCATGTATAGAGGATATATGGAGGAGTGAATCCAGTATCACAAACAGAAAATACAAATTTCCCTAGGGACTTAAAGCATTGCAGATAATCAATAACTATTGTAATATTCGTGTAACTATAATGACATCAATGCTGGCCTTATATGCCAAGATATATGTTTTAGTAATAACATAAGTCCTATGCCACAAAGTTCGATGGGAGGAAGTCTTAGATGTTCAAAAGTTTCATCTCCCACTGACTAGGGGAGACATCATTACTTTACCGAACACCAACTGCATAATGGAGACAGGAAGGTAAGTGCAGCAAGAGTGGCCATGCATGTAAGTCTCTTGCAGGGATAGTGTCAGGATCAATTATGCCAATCTCTGGGCCAGTACCGATGTAGGTAGATGACTGGGTTTGTAGCAGAGCTGACAAGGAGCTCCAGGCTTGCCTCCGTCTGTTACCAGCTTTCCCGGCGTGCTGTCGCAGTGGTAGAGAAACTAAAGAGGGATTTGAGGTTAGCTGCCATGTAATGTCGACCATCCGTGTGTTATTTTGTGCTGAGCTCTCAATGTGAATATGTTTCACAATCTTCTCTGGCTGTATAATATTAGCGCTGCGTGCTTGGGTTAGAGTAGCGCAAATGTCAGCCTCTCCTTCTATGCTCTTAGACACTTTATCCCCCCCGCCATAAAGGCAAACTACGCTTATCCGGCTTTATATTTTTCAAAACTGTACCGGAGATAGGCAGTGAACGTTGGGGCCCCAGGACGCCACATAACCCATACTCCATCTCAATAAGTTCCGGTTGGGTGCGGTGATGAAACAAGTGAGCACTACTACAGTTGGGGGCCTGAAATAACAAATGTCCCAGGGCAGCATGATGCCTGTCAAGTAGGCCTCTGAGAGCCTCCATGTATCCGGAGGAGATCTCTAAAGGAAACATTGTGTAATGTTGCGCCACAGATGTGAAACCAATAGTCCATAGGTTTGCCCCTCCAGAGAAAGAATAAAGTGCAGACAGCTAGATCCTCCTTGATCGTCAGATGCTTAAGAAGAATGGCCCAGAAAATAGGATTTCAGTGTTTACTGCGTGGTGACATTGAAAAGCATTAGCGTTTCATATATCTTCTAGATAGGCTTTCCTCCACTCTCATTCTCCCCTATAAGTGTACAGAAAGTACTAGGCTCTAATAGAGCAAATCAGGGTTTGCAGAATTAAAGTATTTCCATCTTTTTAATCTTTTATGCAGGAGCTCTGCTCATACACGTCTGTTCTCCATGACGGTTGGCTCCGCCCCATCAGGATTTCACATTTTAAATCCTCGAATCCTAATATTTATCTATCTTGATTTGGTGGTTAAGATCATCATCATTTAGTTCTACAGGTCTCTTCGTTTCTTTTCACCTGGACCATGATCTCTACAGATGTGAGTCTTTTTGGTTGGGAGGCTGTCTGAGGATCTCTGTCAGCACAAGGGGTTTGGAAATCTCAGGAGGCAAGATCACCATTTGATATTTTAGAACTCCGTGCATTCTCAGAGTTTTTTCAGTTAGTTTCTTTTTGAAGAAGAGACGTTTATTGTTTTTCAGACAATGTCACAACTGTGGTGTATGTCAATCATCAGGGTGGGACTATCAGTCTTTAGGCTGAGAGAGAAGTGTCTCGGATTATGGCTTGGGCTAAATCCAGCTCCTAACTAAATTCTGTGGTTTTTTCCCAGGTATAGATATTTGGGAAGCGGATTATCTCTGTTAATCAAGCTTTACATCCGGGAGAATGGTCTCTCATACCCAGATATGTTTTTCAATTTTTCAGATATGAGGATTTCTAGAAATAGATCTGTTGGCATCTCATCTGAATTAAGAAATTCCCAGGGGCCTATTCAGGTCCGGGGATCCTCAGGCGGAAGTAGTGTATGCATTGACATTTCTTTGGAATTATCGTTTTGCCTATTTCTTTCCGCCTCTAGTTCTTCCAAAAGTGATTTCCAAAATTCTTATGGAGTATTTGTTTGTACTGCTGGTGGCTCCAGCATAGCCTCTCAGGATTTGGTATGCGGATCTCATTCGGATGGCCAGTTGCCAACCTTGGACACTTCCGTTTAAACCAGACCTTCTTTCTCAAGGCCCATTTTTTCCATCAGGATCTCAAATCATTAAATTTGAAGGGATGGAGATTGAACGTTTGATTTTCAGTCATAGAGGTTTCTCTGACTCATTGATTAATACTATGTTTCAGGCTCGTAAATCTGTCTCTAGAAAGATTTATTATTGAGTCTGGAAGACCTTCATTTATTGGTGTTTTTCTCATAAATTTTCTTGGCATTCTTTTAATTCCTAGAATTTTATAATTTCTTCAGGTTGGTTTGGATAAGGTTTTGTCTTTAGTTCTTTGATAGGACAAATCTCTACTCTTTCTGTTCTTTTTTCACAGAAAGATTGCTAATCATCCTGATATTCATTGTTTTGTACAGGCTTTGGTCCGTATCAAGCCTGTCATTAATTCAATCTCTCCTCTTTGGAGTCTCAATTTGGTGCTGAGGGCTTTACAGGCTCCTCCGTTTGAAACTATGCATTCTCTGAACATTAAATTACTTTCTTGGAAAAGTATTGTTCCTTTTGGCTATTTCTTCTGCTAGAAGAGTTTTTGAGTTATCTGCTCTTTTTTTGTGAATATCTTTTTCTGATTTTTCATCAGGATAAGGCAGTGTTACTTCCTGATATTCATCATTTTGTTCAGGTTTTG
Organism: Bombina bombina; assembly: GCF_027579735.1. Lineage (NCBI taxonomy): Eukaryota > Metazoa > Chordata > Amphibia > Anura > Bombinatoridae > Bombina > Bombina bombina. Next base: position 195,968,570 of record NC_069500.1, on the reverse strand, counting down.
ATTCATATAAAACCTGTCATTAAGCCAATTTCTCCTCCTTGGAGTCTTTATTTGGTTCTGAAGGCTTTTCAGGCTCCTCTATTTGAGCATATGCTTGCTCTGGACATTAATTACTTTCATGGAAAGTATTGTTCTTTTTGGACATCTCTTCAGTTAGAACAGTTTTTGAATTATCTGTTCTTTCTTGTGAATCTCCTTTTTCTGATTTTTTCATCAGGATAAGGTGGTTTTTGCTATCCTCATTTCAATTCTTACCTAAAGTTGTAAATTCTAACAACATTAGGGAGGAATTATTGTTTTCCTAAGACTTCTTTGGTAAGATTCTTATTTTCTTTGGATATGGTAAGAGTTTTTGAAATTCTATGTTGAAGCTATTCAGATTTCAGATAGACTTCTAGTCTATTTGTTATCTTTTCTGGTTTTAGGAAGGTCAAAAGGCTTCTGCCATTTATTTGGCATCTTGCTTAAACTTTTGATTCATCATGCTAATTTGGAGTTGGGTGGATTCCCGCCTCGGAGGATTACGGCTCATTCTACTAGGTAAGTTTCTACTTCCTGGGCTTTTTAAGAATGAAGCTTCTGTTGATCAGATTTGCAAAGCAATGACTTGGTCTTCTTTGCATACTTTTACTATGTTCTACCATTTTGATGTTTTCTCTTCTTTAGAAGCAGTTTTGGTAGAATGGTACTTCAGGCAGCTGTTTCAGTTTGATTCTTCTGCTTATAATTTCAGTTTTTTTCATTATAAAAATTGAAACTTTTTTGATTTGGATAGTGGATTAATTTTTCAGCGGAATTGGCTGTCTTTATTTGATCCCTCCCTCTCTAGTGACTCTTGCGTGGAAGTTCCACATCTTGGGTATCTGCTATCCCATACGTCACTAGCTCATGGACTCTTGCTAATTACATGAAAGAAAACATAATTTATGTAAGAACTTACCTGATAAATTCATTTCTTTCATATTAGCAAGAGTCCATGAGGAATTATTTAAAACCAGCGGTCGCCAACCAGTGGTCCATGAGAAGATGTTGGTGGTCCTTGACACCATCAAGCAGGAATTAATCTCCTCTGATGGTGTCACCCCCTGGCTGGACATCAGTGAAAACCAACGGAGGAGGAGTTAAATTACAATCTCCCTACGCACGTTGCGTAGTACTGCACAACTTGCGTAACTAGATTGTATTTTTAACTCCTCCCATCTGGCGGGCTGTTCAGAGAAACATGCTTCCATTATAAAGCCAGCAGAGGTTGGTATAGTCTTGGCTTGCAATAATGGAATTAAAGTATATAAAAAAAAAGAACATCTTAAAAAAAAATTCTCATATTTCATTTATTTTCTTCCCTTTACCGGTCTCTTTGTAGTAGTTTTCCTAATTCCTTCAGATGTACTTACATCACTGTATCTTCCTCCCCTCCATCTTCTTTTTCTTTAATTAAATATAAATTATTTCTCCAACATAGGTGTGTCCGGTCCACGGCGTCATCCTTACTTGTGGGATATTCTCTTCCCCAACAGGAAATGGCAAAGAGCCAGCAAAGCTGGTCACATGATCCCTCCTAGGCTCCGCCTACCCCAGTCATTCTCTTTGCCGTTGTACAGGCAACATCTCCACGGAGATGGCTTAGAGTTTTTTAGTGTTTAACTGTAGTTTTTATTATTCAATCAAGAGTTTGTTATTTTAAAATAGTGCTGGTATGTACTATTTACTCTGAAACAGAAAAGAGATGAAGATTTCTGTTTGTATGAGGAAAATGATTTTAGCAACCGTTACTAAAATCCATGGCTGTTCCACACAGGACTGTTGAGAGGAATTAACTTCAGTTGGGGGAACAGTGAGCAGTCTTTTGCTGCTTGAGGTATGACACATTCTAACAAGACGATGTAATGCTGGAAGCTGTCATTTTCCCTATGGGATCCGGTAAGCCATTTTTATTCAGACAGTAAATAAGGGCTTCACAAGGGTTTATTAAGACTGTAGACATTTTCTGGGCTAAATCGATCATATTTACACATATTTAGCCTTGAGGAATCATTTAATCTGGGTATTTTTTGTAAAATAATATCGGCAGGCACTGTTTTAGACACTTTATTCTATAGGGGCTTTCCCTAATCATAGTCAGAGCCTCATTTTCGCGCCGGTATGGCGCACTTGTTTTTGAGAACAGCATGGCATGCAGCTGCATGTGTGTGGAGCTCTGATACATAGAAAAGTCTTTCTGAAGGCATCATTTGGTATCGTATTCCCCTTTGGGCTTGGTTGGGTCTCAGCAAAGCAGATTCCAGGGACTGTAAAGGGGTTAAATATAAAAACGGCTCCAGTTCCGTTATTTTAAGGGTTAAAGCTTCCAAATTTGGTGTGCAATACTTTTAAGGCTTTAAGACACTGTGGTGAAATTTTGGTGAATTTTGAACAATTCCTTCATACTTTTTCGCAATTGCAGTAATAAAGTGTGTTCAGTTTAAAATTTAAAGTGACAGTAACGGTTTTATTTTAAAACGTTTTTTGTGCTTTGTTATCAAGTTTATGCCTGTTTAACATGTCTGAACTACCAGATAGATTGTGTTCTGACTGTGGGGAAGCCAAGGTTCCTTCTCATTTAAATAGATGTGATTTATGTCATAAAAAATTTAGTAAAAATGATGCCCAAGATGATTCCTCAAGTGAGGGGAGTAAACATGGTACTGCATCATCCCCTCCTTCGTCTACACCAGTCTTGCCCATGCAGGAGGCCCCTAGTACATCTAGCGCGCCAATACTCCTTACTATGCAACAATTAACGGCTGTAATGGATAATTCTATCAAAAACATTTTAGCCAATATGCCCACTTATCAGCGAAAGCGCGACTGCTCTGTTTTAGAAAATACTGAAGAGCATGAGGACGCTGATGATATTGTTTCTGAAGGGCCCCTACACCAGTCTGAGGGGGCCAGGGAGGTTTTGTCTGAGGGAGAAATTTCAGATTCAGGAAAAATTTCTCAACAAGCTGAACCTGATGTGATTACTTTTAAATTTAAGTTGGAACATCTCCGCGCTCTGCTTAAGGAGGTGTTATCCAATTTGGATGATTGTGGTTATCTGGTCATTCCAGAAACACTATGTAAAATGGACAAGTTCCTAGAGGCCCCGGGGCCCCCCGAAGCTTTTCCTATATCCAAGCGGGTGGCGTACATTGTTAATAAAGAATGGGACAGGCCCGGTGTACCTTTCGTACCTCCCCCCATTTTTAAAAAATTGTTTCCTATAGTCGACCCCAGAAAGGACTTATGGCAGACAGTCCCCAAGGTCGAGGGGGCGGTTTCTACTCTAAACAAGCGCGCCACTATACCCATAGAAGATAGTTGTGCTTTCCAAGATCCTATGGATAAAAAATTAGAAGGTTTGCTAAAAAAGATGTTTGTTCAGCAAGGTTACCTTCTACAACCAATTGCATGCATTGTCCCTGTCACTACAGCCGCGTGTTTCTGGTTCGATGAGCTAGAAAAGGCGATTATTAGTAATTCTTCTTCTTATGAGGAGATTATGGACAGAATTCGTGCTCTTAAATTGGCTAATTCTTTCACCCTAGACGCCACCTTGCAATTGGCTAGGTTAGCGGCGAAAAATTCTGGGTTTGCTATTGTGGCGCGCAGAGCGCTTTGGTTAAAATCTTGGTCAGCGGATGCGTCTTCCAAGAACAAATTGCTTGACATTCCTTTCAAGGGGAAAACACTGTTTGGCCCTGACTTGAAAGAGATTATCTCTGATATCACTGGGGGCAAGGGCCATGCCCTTCCTCAGGATAGGTCTTTCAAGGCCAAAAATAAACCTAATTTTCGTCCCTTTCGCAGAAACGGACCAGCCCCAAGTGCTACGTCCTCTAAGCAGGAGGGTAATACTTCTCAAGCCAATCCAGCCTGGAGACCTATGCAAGGCTGGAACAAAGGAAAGCAGGCCAAGAAACCTGCCACTGCTCCCAAGACAGCATGAGATGCGGGCCCCCGATCCGGGACCGGATTTGGTGGGGGGCAGACTCTCTCTCTTCACTCAGGCTTGGCCAAGAGATGTTCTGGATCCTTGGGCGCTAGAAATAGTCTCCCAAGGTTATCTTCTGGAAGTGATTCATCCTGTTCCATTAAGAGAACGAGGGATGGGGTTCTACTCCAATCTGTTCGTAGTTCCCAAAAAAGAGGGAACGTTCAGACCAATCTTAGATCTCAAGATCCTAAACAAGTTTCTCAAGGTTCCATCGTCCAAAATGGAAACCATTCGAACAATCCTTCCATCCAGGAAGGTCAATTCTTGACCACGGTGGATTTAAAGGATGCGTATCTACATATTCCTGTCCACAAGGAACATCATCGGTTCCTAAGGTTCGCATTCCTGGACAAACATTACCAGTTCGTGGCGCTTCCTTTCGGATTAGCCACTGCTCCAAGGATTTTCTCAAAGGTACTAGGGTCCCTTCTGGCGGAAGCAAAGGCTCACACGGACAGTCCTGGCCTTTCTCAGATCTCACGGATGGAAAGTGAACGTGGAAAAGAGTTCTCTATCTCCGTCGACAAGAGTTCCCTTCTTGGGAACAATAATAGACTCCTTAGAAATGAGGATTTTTCTGACAGAGACCAGAAAAACAAAACTTCTAAACTCTTGTCGGATACTTCATTCCGTTCCTCTTCCTTCCATAGCGCAGTGCATGGAAGTGATAGGTTTGATGGTAGCGGCAATGGACATAGTTCCTTTTGCGCGCATTCATCTAAGACCATTACAACTGTGTATGCTCAGTCAGTGGAATGGGGACTATACAGACTTGTCTCCGAAGATACAAGTAAATCAGAGGACCAGAGACTCACTCCGTTGGTGGCTGTCCCTGGACAACCTGTCACAAGGGGTGACCTCCCGCAGACCAGAGTGGGTCATTGTCATGACCGACGCCAGTCTGATGGGCTGGGGCGCGGTCTGGGGATCCCTGAAAGCTCAGGGTCTTTGGTCTCGGGAAGAATCTCTTCTACCGATAAATATTCTGGAACTGAGAGCGATATTCAATGCTCTCAAGGCTTGGCCTCAGCTAGCGAGGGCCAAGTTCATACGGTTTCAATCAGACAACATGACGACTGTTGCGTACATCAACCATCAGGGGGGAACAAGGAGTTCCCTGGCGATGGAAGAAGTGACCAGAATCATTCAATGGGCGGAGACTCGCTCCTGCCACCTGTCTGCAATCCACATCCCAGGAGTGGAAAATTGGGAAGCGGATTTTCTGAGTCGTCAGACATTGCATCCGGGGGAGTGGGAACTCCATCCGGAAATCTTTGCCCAAATCACTCAACTGTGGGGCATTCCAGACATGGATCTGATGGCCTCTCGTCAGAACTTCAAGGTTCCTTGCTACGGGTCCAGATCCAGGGATCCCAAGGCGACTCTAGTAGATGCACTAGTAGCACCTTGGACCTTCAAACTAGCCTATGTATTCCCGCCGTTTCCTCTCATCCCCAGGCTGGTAGCCAGGATCAATCAGGAGAGGGCGTCGGTGATCTTGATAGCTCCTGCGTGGCCGCGCAGGACTTGGTATGCAGATCTGGTGAATATGTCATCGGCTCCACCATGGAAGCTACCTTTGAGACGAGACCTTCTTGTTCAAGGTCCGTTCGAACATCCGAATCTGGTCCCACTCCAGCTGACTGCTTGGAGATTGAACGCTTGATCTTATCAAAGCGAGGGTTCTCAGATTCTGTTATTGATACTCTTGTTCAGGCCAGAAAGCCTGTAACTAGAAAAATTTACCACAAAATTTGGAAAAAATATATCTGTTGGTGTGAATCTAAAGGATTCCCTTGGGACAAGGTTAAGATTCCTAAGAGTCTATCCTTCCTTCGAGAAGGATTGGAAAAAGGATTATCTGCAAGTTCCTTGATGGGACAGATTTCTGCCTTGTCTGTGTTACTTCACAAAAAGCTGGCAGCTGTGCCAGATGTTCAAGCCTTTGTTCAGGCTCTGGTTAGAATCAAGCCTGTTTACAAACCTTTGACTCCTCCTTGGAGTCTCAACTTAGTTCTTTCAGTTCTTCAGGGGGTTCCGTTTGAACCCTTACATTCCGTTGATATTAAGTTATTATCTTGGAAAGTTTTGTTTTTGGTTGCAATTTCTTCTACTAGAAGAGTTTCAGAATTATCTGCTCTGCAGTGTTCTCCTCCTTATCTGGTGTTCCATGCAGATAAGGTGGTTTTACGTACTAACCTGGTTTTCTTCCAAAAGTTGTTTCTAACAAAAACATTAACCAGGAGATAGTCGTGCCTTCTCTGTGTCCGAAACCAGTTTCGAAGAAGGAACGTTTGTTGCACAATTTGGATGTTGTTCGCGCTCTAAAATTCTATTTAGATGCTACAAAGGATTTTAGACAAACATCTTCCTTGTTTGTTGTTTATTCTGGTAAAAGGAGAGGTCAAAAAGCAACTTCTACCTCTCTCTCTTTTTGGATTAAAAGCATCATCAGATTGGCTTACGAGACTGCCGGACGGCAGCCTCCTGAAAGGATCACAGCTCCTTCCACTAGGGCTGTGGCTTCCACATGGGCCTTCAAGAACGAGGCTTCTGTTGATCAGATATGTAGGGCAGCGACTTGGTCTTCACTGCACTCTTTTACCAAATTTTACAAGTTTGATACTTTTGCTTCTTCTGAGGCTATTTTTGGGAGAAAGGTTTTGCAAGCCGTGGTGCCTTCCATTTAGGTGACCTGATTTGCTCCCTCCCTTCATCCGTGTACTAAAGCTTTGGTATTGGTTCCCACAAGTAAGGATGACGCCGTGGACCGGACACACCTATGTTGGAGAAAACAGAATTTATGTTTACCTGATAAATTACTTTCTCCAACGGTGTGTCCGGTCCACGGCCCGCCCTGGTTTTTTAATCAGGTCTGATAATTTTTTTTTCTTTAACTACAGTCACCACGGTATCATATGGTTTCTCCTATGCAAATATTCCTCCTTAACGTCGGTCGAATGACTGGGGTAGGCGGAGCCTAGGAGGGATCATGTGACCAGCTTTGCTGGCTCTTTGCCATTTCCTGTTGGGGAAGAGAATATCCCACAAGTAAGGATGACGCCGTGGACCGGACACACCGTTGGAGAAAGTAATTTATCAGGTAAACATAAATTCTGTTTTTCATTCTAATAATTTTCCTGTGCACAAAGCCATTCCACCTGAATTCCAGTAACTGCAATCCAGCAGATCATCCATGTCCCACCAGTATTATAGTAATTTCCAGTAACATCAGTTGTGGTTAGCTCACATCCTTATTGAGAACTTTCTGATATAAACTTAATTTATGACTCCATTGTCTGTCCATGATCATAAGTAGTTTTGAATAATTCCTAACTGGGGAGGTAACTTGAGTCTTTTGGTCCTTTTAAACATAATTCTTTTTCCCCACTTTCTGCCTCTCTGTTTCCAGCTCAAAAGTTGGCACTTACCCTTCATCTGTCATTTGGAAGTATTCTCTCATTTCTGTCATTTAGTTAATCCCAAAAAATAATTCTTAAAAATGTGTAAATATATACATAATGTAAACTTAGCTAAGGTTATACTAGTTATGTACAATATGTGTGTGTGTATATATATATATATATATATATATATATATATATATATAATTATATATACACACACATACACACATTATAGAGGTTTGTACATTTTTAAAAAAAAATCATGTTAGTGGTCCACGGGATTAAAAATTCTGAGTTTAGTGGTCCCTGAGGTCCGAAAGGTTGGCGACCCCTGATTTAAAACTACTTATGATCATGGACAGACATTGAAGTCATAAATTAAGTTTATATCAGAAAGCTCTCAATATGGATGTGAGCTAACCATGACTGATGTCACTGGCAATTACTATAATACTGGTGGGATATGGCAATTACTGGAATTCAGGTGGAATGGCTTTGTGCGCGGGAATATTATTAGAATGAAAAAGAAATATTTAATAATAAAAAAAAAAGAAAATGGAGGGGAGGAAGACAAACAGTGATGTAAGTCCATCTGAAGGATTTAGGAAAACTACTACAAAGAGACAGGAAAAGGGAAGAAAAAAAATCTCTTATTTTATTTAAGATTTTCTTTTTTTTATATACAGTACTTTAATTCCACTATTTAAAGCCAATACTATACCAACCTCTGCTGGCTTTAGAATGGAAGCATCTTCCTCTGAGCAGCGCACCGGGCAGGAGGAGTTAACTAGCTATGCAAGTTGTACTACGCAACGGGAGATTGTTATTTAACTCCTCCTCCATCAGTTTTCACTGATGTCAAGCCAGGCACTGTAGGGAGTTGCGGCGTGACGGGGGTGACACCATCAGATGAGATTAATTTCTGCTTGATGGTGTCAAGGACCACCAACATCTCGCGGACCACCAGTGGTCGGTGACCACTGGTCTAGAGCATTTACATAAGGCCTGTGCACCCCTGTGTGTTTCTCAGTTTATTTGATTAAAAACATGCATTGTGTGGCTATTGGTAGGGACCAGGGAGGAAATGACCTTGACGTGGTCCTGGGCTTAAACCGTGCTGTAAAAATGCTGTAACTAACTCTTCCATTTTTTATTTAAATATTGCTGTGTGCTTGCAGGCTGGTCAGGGGTTAACTGCCTGAATTGCTGGGAGCTGTATAGGTCTCTGTGTGTATCCAGGGCTTTGAGTTTTACTTGTTAACCAATGAGAAATAAATATAGTTTAAAATATTCTTTGTGAAAGTTGCCAATCGCCCATTTCGCAATAGAACAGTAGTGCCCATTTACCCATCCAGATAACATAATAGATACATTTAGGTGGGTTAGCAGTGGTGCGGATGGAAACCAATTGCAATTGTTAACCATGAAATCTGAGATAATGGGCTTTCCTGTAAAAAACTATTTTAATAATGCCTGTACTGTGTGTGACACTCACACCACGGCGAGTGAGAAATGCATTTAAATATGAAATCACGCCATTTGTAGATGTAGGTGTAATGAAGTGCCCATAGAAGTCCGTCCATCCTGCCAAGATACATAGGGCATTAAATCTGATACTGAGGGCCCGATGATCTAAAACTCTCTGGACTGACGAGATTAAAGAATGCCCTCCAGTCCTATTTCCCTGGTGGAATGAGCTAAAGCCACTTTTTACCCCGAAAACAGGGTGTCTCGTAAAGGGGCGTATACTTCACTTTCGTATGAAAAGTGCACAATAAAATTTGTACTTAAAATATCATAGAAAATGAATAATTGAACCATTCGTACAAAAATAAGCAGGGAAAAATGGTATTGTTAAGGTGCATCAAAAATCATAACAAAATTGTTCACCAAAAACGTAAAGTTTGTATGTAAATTACACAGGAATAAATCGTATTAACTATGCACAGTGTAGATCAAAATTTAAAGGGACAGTCTAGTCAAAATTAAACTTTCATGATTCAGATAGGTCATGTAACTTTAAACAACTTTCCAATTTACTTTTATCATGAAAATTTGCTTTGTTCTTTTGGTATTCTTAGTTGAAAGCTAAACCAAGGTAGGCTCATATGCTAATTTCTAAGCCCTTGAAGGCCGCGTCTTATCTCAGTGCATTTGACGGTTTCCCCCAACTAGAGGGCGTTAGTTAATGTGTGTCATAAAGTAAGTTACTTATGAGAGGGCACTGATTGACTAAAATGCGAGTATGTCAAATTAACTGAAATAAGGGGGCTGTCTGCAGAGGCTTAGATACAAGGTAATCACAGAGGTAAAAAGTATATTAATATAACTGTGTTGGTTATGCAAAACTAGAGAATGGGTAATAAAGGGATTACTTAGCTTTTTAAATGATACAAATTCAATTCTGGAGTAGACTGTCCCTTTAAGTAC